>NC_059385.1:20172500-20195000 GCF_019703515.2 Myxocyprinus asiaticus
TTTGGAATTTGAAATAAAATGGCAGACTAATTTGTCTTGCTAAGGCTAATTGCATGGCATTTTATATGTTGCAATAATTTAGGGGTTGGCTATTTCATATGGTCTTGCACGATGTTGTTCGCATATTACGTACGACTTCATCACTTGCAAATTCCCGGATGTCTAATGCGGAAGTAACCGAGAGTTTCGCGCACCAGGTGTTAAGAACATGCTTATTAATATTATGCCCTTACCCAAACCCCTTAGCTAAACTTAACCAATCAGTAGAGTGTGTAAACATGTTAGGAAGCTGTTGTGTGTGACAGAAGCAAGTAATTGTCGCCTATTAGATGGAAACTATGTCCAGCGACATCATTGGCTGTAGTGAAAGTCGTAGGAGTTCAAAGGAGTGCAGATGGAGGATAGGAATAAGCCACATTTAGAAAAGTCGTACGAATCCTTACGATTTCGCTGTGAGAGTGTGTTGCAACCACACACAGTGATATGATATGTTCACATTTTTAGCATAATCTGGTAAAATTACAGCTTGCTTAGAAAAAACACCCTATATGTTCTATTATGATATTTAACTTGATTTTTCTTTGTTTTCTTCAGAAATCACTTGTCAAATGTCATCTGAAGCTTGCTCTTTACTGACACTTTTGTTGACTTGTTTAACAAGCAGCTACACTAACTTAAAAAAATAGGGTTAAAATTGTTTTGTGTGGTGGTAATGCTGTCCGACAGTCGTATTAAAAAATAATAATAATAAAGTAACAGAAATCATTTTTACACAATAAATATTGAAATTGCTTAAAACGGGTCATGACATGAGGAATCACATTGTCCTTAAAGGTTTGAATCAAAATCAGAATCAGCTTTATTGCCAAGTATGCTTACACATACAAGGAATTTGTCTTGGTGACTGGAGCTTCCAGTTCACAACAATACAAAACAGCAACAAGACAGAGATAATAATAAATAAATAAATAAAAATTGAATAAAAAAAAAAATTTTGAATAGAAAAAGTATATATAGAATACACAATAAGACATACACACACACACACACACACACACACACACACACACACACACACACATACACATATGCAGTGCAACATACAAGTCTGACATACAAGATGTCATTGTAGCCTGCTATAAAAACATACTTTAAGTTTCAAAACTTCCTCCTCATTGCAAAAAGGACATTTGTTGCAGCCAAGCTGCCAAAACAACTTGTTCTCTACTTCCTCCACATTGTGATGTCACACTCTTGTTGACATTTGCATCTGGCCGTCTCCACACCAGCACATCAAAGCTTACTTTACCTTTGTCTGTCTTTACCTATTTTTATGATAGAATTTGATATTGAAAGTCCCGGGTATGGGACAAGACTGAAACAGTCAAATCTACACATAAAGTCTAAGGCATTTGAAGACTACCAAAAATAAAGGATGAAGGCCGAGTAAAAAGTTCCCTGTAGAAAGTGCCCGAAGTTGAAGAAACACCCATATAAAGAATTCCAATGTAGGCCTTGTTGCACGTGTCAATGGTAATAACATTCAAACGCCATGTCAATGACAAAAAGCATTGGCAAAAATGTCAGTGTAATTTAATTCAGCGATATAAATGAAAGGAGTGGTATAAATACATTACAAACACTAACTTCTCTGACAACGACAGAAAACGACGAAATAGTACAAAAAATAAAAAATAAAATAAATAAAAAACTCTGTTTGAATGGCTTAAATTAGCTTAAATGATAAACATTTTTAAAACTAGGGTTCCATATATTCTTACCTTCTCTGTGGTAGAAAGAGTTTGGGTTCGTGTTAAACTGTCCTCTCCATTAATGCTGATCAGTTCTGCGTCTGCTGGCGGAAACGGCGATGGGAAAACCACCATGTCACTCTTTATTGTGTCTGAGCTGAAACACACATCATATTGTTGTGTGGATTTAGAGTAGGACCAGCTCCCATCTGGATGTGTGTTGATCACTGGAGCGCCGTACCAGCTGAAACCACCGTCTGTCCTGAAGCATTTAACAGCTATAAAGCCCATGAGACTCAGTAAAAAGATGACTGACACTGAGACAATAGCGATTAGCAGATACAGATTCAAATTTGAAAAACTCTCCTCTTTTACTGGGACTTGTCTAAGCAAAGTCTTCATGTCATCTATACTCTCAACAACCACAACATCCATAGACATAGTTGCTGAGAGTGATGGCTCTCCATTATCAGACACTGTTATAATAAGAGGATGAGTTTTGAAGTCATTGTCACTCATTCGCCTCCTGGTCCTTATTTCTCCAGTGCTGGTTCCGATTCGGAAAAGATTAGTTCCTTTGGGTTCAGTTAGGTGATAAGACAGAAGTGCGTTATATCCAGAGTCAATATCTACAGCTCTGATCTTTGCTACAAAGTATCCCGCTTCAGCAGAGTAAGGAATGTTCTCTGTATTAACTGATCCGGGTTCAGCGTATGGTGGCAAAATAACTGGACTGTTATCATTCTCATCGAGGATAAAAATGTTTACAGTCACATTACTGCTCAGAGGAGGAATGCCAGAGTCTGTTGCCTGAACTTGAAACTGAAATCTTTTCGTTTCTTCAAAATTAAACGATTGCAAACTAAATATTTCACCACTTAAAGAGTTTATATTGATCAGTGTTGTAATTGGAACGTTATAGCTAAAGCTCTCTAACAATGAATATGACAATTCTGCGTTTTCTCCCGTGTCTGAATCATCAGCTGCCACTTTTGTCACTAGGCCTCCAGCTTGGCCATTCTCACTCACAAAAGCGTGAAAAACAGGTGCTGGAAAATGCGGGGCGTTGTCATTAACATCAGCAATATTTACCTTTATGAAAGTGCTGCTAGAAAGTGGCGGAACGCCTTCATCTGCAGCTGTAATCGTGATGTTATACTGAGAAACACTCTCTCTGTCCAAAGGTCCATCTACCACTAGAGAATAATGATTGTTAAATGACAACTCTAATTTGAAAGGAAGCGAGCCTTTCAGCGCGCAGTGTACAATGGCATTTTTACCTCCGTCTTTATCAGAGACAGTAACTAAAGTAACCGCAGTTCCTGACTTTGTGTCCTCTCTCAAACTTTCAAACAGAGGGGTCGTAATTATTTCTGGCGCATTGTCATTCTCATCCAAAACATCTACTAAAACTTTACAGTGTGTGCTCTTTGGAGGACTACCTTTATCGCTAGCCTGAACTCGCAACTCAATAGCTGGATTCTCCTCGTAATCTATTTGCCCTTTCACAACAATATCTCCGGTGTTTGGGATAATGGAAAACAAGTCTTGCTTTTTTCCGTGACCAACAAACGAGTACACAATTTCACTGTTTATGCCTTCATCCAAATCAGACGCAAAGACAGATATGACTTTAATGCCAGCAGCAACATTTTCCTTTAGTTTTACTTTGTAAAGAGGTTGACTGAACACTGGGTTATTGTCATTAATATCCATGACGTTTATAATTATATTTAAAGTACCCGATTTAGGTGGTTTCCCTCCATCCACACCAGTTAGTGCCAGTTTAATTGTTGTTTGCTTCTCTCGGTCTAAAGCCTTGTTAAGCACTAACTCTGCAAACACACTTTGTTCTTCGGTCTGCATATCAATACTGAAATGTTCATTCGGGCTCAGTTTGTACTCTTTCAGCGAATTACTGCCAACATCCGAGTCCTCGGCCACAGGGAGAGGGAATCTCTCTCCTGGGCTGGCGTTTTCAGTAATATTCACGGTAAATACTTTGACAGGAAAATGTGGTACATTATCATTTACATCCAATATCTTAATTTCCACTCTGTAAAGATTATGAGGATTTTTAGCTAGGACCTCTATATTCAAAGAGCATTTTTGATTCGTCAGACATAACTCCTCACGGTCAATTCTATCACTAACGTACAGCACACCAGTTTTCAGATTTACGTCAAAGTACTTCTTATTAGATCCAGACACAATCTCAAACATACGATATTCAAGCTCGTGAACATTTATATTTAGGTCTTTCGCAATATTCCCAACAACTGTTCCCTTATTTACCTCCTCCGGAACGGAATAGACAATCTGAGCAAATGCAGAATCCAAAAAAGAAAGGAAAAATATAAGTCCGCTCCCGAAACATCTCGTAAGGTCCGTAGTCACGGTCTTTCATGGATTAGTTTGAGGACAGTAAAAACGCGAGAGCACAGTCATCGATCCTTAGCATTGATGAAACACGACACAACAGATGTACTATGCAAGACTTAGAAGGAGAGCCTGCGGAGTATAGACAGTGCACTTTTAAATGGCGGTCTGCAGTGACACCATGTGCTGGAACTAAGTAATAACAACGATTTTCCAAATCTTCCAAATCTGTTACCATAAATATTAATAAATAAAGCATATTGGGACGAAACAACCACTATAAATAGTAATCAAAGTACACTTAACATACAACATCATAATAATCTTAAGTAGCAACATCCCAACATGGAAATACACAGAGGCTTTTTAGAGGTAAGGGATGGTTGTCACATACATACAAAATGTTGCTGTCCATCGTGCAGGTCTATCTAGTCAGAGCATTTAACTATTAAAGCTACTTTAAATGCCTTTACTTCATATTATTCGGTAGAGTCTGTGTCGTGAAAGTAGCACATATGAGCAAACTATGAAAAGATATTAGGGCGTTACAACCAGAGTCAGTGTCCGTTTCGATTTTTACAATGAGGCGATAAAAACTGACTTTTGTCATTCTCATCGAGAATATAAACGGTTACAACTGCAGTATTGCTGAAAACATCGCAACAACAAATGTCTTAAAACAAGAATGTCGCTTTAATCTAACTAATGAGCTCGTAGCCTACCGTTGTTTTATTCTACCTTGCATTAATGCGACATCATGTGTTCACCAAAAGTATCATTTATCTCAGGGCTGCACAGTTATGATAAAAATCATAATAGTTATTTCCCTTGAATTTGTAATCGAGATTAAAATACGTATTTTGTGTGGGAAAATGCAAGCCATATTCTTTAGTCTACACTTCCAAAAAAAAAATCAAATGAAAAAAATAAATAAAAAAAAAAAAATCATAAGCTTGCTCCTTAATTACTTCATTGCGCTTCTAAACCAGGCCTATAGTGTCAGAGAACATGGGCCAACTAAGAAAGTTCTTAAGATACATTAAAAGAAGTAAGAAATAAGAAATAAAATATTTTTAATTTTTTTTCTGACGTTAGTTAAGTAGTTCTTAAGAATGTTTCGTGAATCCGGCGCCAGGAGCACTCAGCGTCAGAAGCTGGGCGCTGTCCACTACAGCAGTGCTGAAATAATAGGTTGCTCAATTGCAGAAATAATGAACAAAACAAAAAAACAACATTCCAAACATGCTAGAGACACCAGGCTATCATAAACTAAAAAGTGCAATGAATGAATGAATGAATGATCCAAAAACTAAAAAGCACAAAGAGTTTGGGTGCGTGAAAAATGTCTCCATTCAAACAAGTGAGTATGTCTGCAATTTCAAACTGACAAGTTTGAAATAAATTCCAATACGTTATTAAATCGCTGTGAATAGAAATTCACAAACAAGTTAACAGTATCTTACCTTTCCTGTTAGGAAGAGTTTTGGGTGCATGTTAAAGTGTCTTCTCCATTAATCTTGATCTGGGCCTCATTTCCCAATAACGATTGATCTTAGCGGTTAAGAGCATTTCTACGAGCGATTTTACGAACGTTCGTTATTTTTACGTGCATTTCCCAAAACTGCACTTAAATGAACGTGCGAGGACGCGCTTTAAGTGCTACTTAAGAGAGACGCTGTCCATAAACGTGAAGTGCTGAAATGTGAATGTATAGTGCTGTTCGCTATTGCAACTTCATAATATTTGTGCGTAACTTTAAACACTTTGTAATTTACCTCGCTGGAAATATTGAAAAATATTTTCTTAAATGTACAGCTTAATTTACCACATAATTGCATTTTGTTTTGCAATCGTTTTGTGCAGAACGATCTTATTTTTGTATTTATTATTATTATTATTATTATTATTATTTATTTATTTATTTATTTATTTATTTACATTTGCGCTGAGCGCAAAATAAAGAGACGTGTGGAAGCTCCGTTTTAGAGACATTCACCAATCAAAGGGAGGTCTGCTCTTTACTCCCAAAAGTGATAACGGTAACAGCAACGCTACAGAACATGTGCGGTACTACACAACACGTGGTGCGTATGAGAGCGCTCTTAGGTGTCAGAGAGGAAGAGGAGACGAGGATGAGGAGCCAGTATACTGTACGGACGATTTTCATGCACGGCAGCAAGTTATTGACTTTTTTCCTTCTCTCTCTGATTGTAATTTTTACAGTTCTCTGCAACAATCATGCCACAACTTTGTTGTTCCCAACTGGTCCACAAATAACTTTATTTGTTTACTTATTAATTTATCTGTTCATCCAATATTGACTAACCATTTTCTGCATTTTATTATTATTATTATTATTATTATTATTATTAGCCTTTTCGGTTAAAAATAATTAAAAAATATAACGTATGTACACTGATATTAAATGAGCGTAATGTGTAGCTGTAGGCGTTTAAATTGTTTTAGGTGTAATTTCGCGATTGTCCTGCAGGTGTCTGCATAAGTCTGTGTCCTCACGATGCTCTTAGAGCTGTACGATTACTCCAGAGCACTCATAAATCTACGAGCATTTTCAAGTACTACTTAAGATACGATGCTTTTGGGAAACGAGACCTTAGTTCTGCGTCTGCTGATGGAAACGGCGATGGGAAAACTACTACATCACTGTTTATTGTGTCTGAGCTAAAACACACATCATATTGTTGTGTGGATTTAGAGTAGGACCAGCTGAATCTGCTGAAACCACCGTCTGTCCTGAAGCATTTAACAGCTATAAAACCCATGAGACTGACACTGAGACAATAGCGACGAGCAGATACAGATCTGAAAAACTGACTTCTTGAACAGGAACTTGTATGAGAAATGTCTTCCTGCCATCTATACTCTCCACAACCACAACATCCATCTCATGTTGGATTTTCTCCTGTGTCTGAATCATCAGCTGCCACGTTTGTCACAAGACCTCCAGGTTGGCCATTCTCACTCAGATTAGCATTAATAACAGGTGCTAGAAAATGCGGGACGGGAAATAGTTATAACATTCCTACTGGAAAGGGGTGGGGTTCCTGCTTTTGTAGCTGTAATTGTGATAATATACACAGAAACATTTTCTCTGCCAGAGCTCCGTTTACCACTAGTGACTAATGGTTGTTATATTTCGAGTTCGTGTGACGATTCGAGTTTGAAAGGAAAGGAGCCTTGTACAGCTACAGCACAATGCCGTTTTTACCCCCATCTCTATCAGAAACTGCAACTAAAGCAACAATAGTTCCCGATTTTGCGCCCTCTTTCACGCTTTCCATCAAAGGAGTTGTAACAATCTCTGGCGCATTGTCATTCTCATCCACAACTTCTATTAAAATTTTACAGTGTGTACTTTTAGTAGGACTGCCTTTATCCCACGCCTGAACACGCAACTCATTTGCTGTTTGTTACTCGTAATCAATATGTCCATGAACAAAAATGTCTGTTGAGTTGGAATTTATGGTAAACCGGCTCATTTCATCCGTGTTGTCATGTCCAGTGACTGAATAGTGATTTCACTATTGATGCCTTCATCCAAATCACAGGCAGAAAGAGAAATTATTTTAGATCCAGTTAGTGTGTTTTCCTTCACTTTAAGCTTGTAGCCTGCAAAGGTCTGCTGAAAATGGGTTTATTATCGTTTACATCCAAGACGTCTACAGCAGTACTCAAGGTTCCACATTTGGGTGGTTTTACTCCGTCAATAGCCGAAAGCAACAAATGAACAACATGTTGTTTCTCTCTGTCTAAAACGTTCTGTAGTATTAGCTCAGCATACACACTTTGTTATCCGCTATAAACGTCTAAAGAAAAATATTAATTTGGCCTAAGCCTGTAGTCTTTCACACAATTACTGCCAATATCTGAATATTTTGCAATTGGAAGAGGAAATCTGTCCCCCTCATTTGCATTTTCTGTAGCGTTCACAATAAAAGAATTGCCCGGGAAAAACGGCGCATTGTCGTTCACATCCACAATTCTAATTTCAAGCCGATAAACACTGTGAGGATCCTGAGCGAGGGCTTCTAAATTGAAGATGCATTTCTGATTAGTGCTACAGTACTGTCCTTCACAAACATTGCCCCTTTTTTTCAGATTTATATCAAAATATTTTTGCATGCGATCCAGGCATAATCTGAAACATACGTGATTCTAGTTCCTGTGCACCGATCTTGAGGTATTTCGCAATATTTCCGACCACGGTTCCTTTATTTACCTCCTCTGAGACGAAATAGACAATGTGACCAAGCGAAGACTCACATAAACACAGAAATAAAACCCTCCAGGCGCAATACGATTCTATGAAATCCATGACTGTTTGATAAATTGTCCTAAGATTAATTTACTGTACGAAAGATTACAGTAGCAGAAGAAATTTTCAGACTTCTCTCGATACAGTCTGGCATCACGATGCAGATGCTTCTGTAAGCCTTACTTATACGGACACCCCTTCAAACGCATTTCTTTGTACAGTAGGAGGAGCCATGATAACTCCCTCAAAGTCACGGTCTGCAGTGCCACCACGTGTTGCAACCGTGAGAAGAAAAGGAGATATAACAAACTCTATATACTCCATGAAAAGGTGTAAACTAAATGTATCACTTATCTTCAAGAAACACCCCTTTCCAAATCAGTTTTAGATAACCATTAAGAAATAGAGCGTGACGCTATCCATGGTACTGAAGGGATTTTATGCTTTAAATGCAGTTAAGCAATGAAGCAAGCTAAGTAACAAACAAATAGCAGTATCGTATCACTAACATTATAACAAAAATAATCATCCTTAAAAACCAGAAAGTTCAGTAAAACACAAGTTCTTTTTTCCATGTTGGTTTCAAACATTTTTGAAAAATATTTGTAGCAGTGGTGAAATCATCCAGTAATGGTATTAAAATACTCTTCTTGCACCTTTAATACACGTGAGCGTAAAAAAATTAATAATTAATTAAACTGTTTACAAACATATTTTTCAAAATTATTTTCAAAGTAAAACAATTAAATAAATGGGTCCTCTCTTTTGTTATTTATTTAATCATTTTGACATGACACCATAATGGCTACCTGCATGTTGGTTACACCATCTGTCTTTGATTTGGAAGATAAATGTTTTTCAAATAATAATAATATTTTTAAACAAAAACAAAAAATCGTTTATTATTCCAAACCACTAATTCCAAAGGGGTGTACCATGAAGCCGGTTTCGGTGGCTAGCCAGGTAAGTTTTAGATTAGTTTGCCTCAACCCCAGTTTTAGGTACCATGAAAGTTGGTCGGCTTTTAGCGGTATTCATCTCCAGAGTAAATTACGCTACACGGCTAGCCTGCTCAGAAGCAACTTTCGTTCTGGATTACAGATCACTAACAGATGCTGAACCAATCAACTGTGAGTAAAATGACATCTCTGACGCAATCAAGTCACTCCCCCCTTGTCTCTTAAAGCACACTTTACAAATAAAATCTTAGAGATCCACAAAATGTACTCTTCATGAAAAAATACAAAAACACGATGTTATTTTGAATAACCATATCAAATAACCATTCACAACATATTTGATAAATAACTTGTGTAATTAATTCATTTACATGTTATATTTTATTTCAAATAGTTAAAGCGTCACCTCCTTTTTTTTTATAAATTAAATGAGATGACATCATACCTAGTATTTTAACTAATTTTGTTAATTGGAAACAATCTAAATTAATTTATAATCTTTTTTTTAAGCAAATCCCATTTATGTTCACATTCCAGACTTTTATTATTAATTATAAATGTTATTTGGTATATTTCCAAAATCGTTTCTCTCCATCATTTAAATTGTGGGGGTTCTGGTTTAAAACAATTTTTTGTAATCTTTTTCAAAGCTGCTATTCTGATTACCCTAAATATATTTTGTTCAGTTTTATTTCTTAAGGACAATCACATTTTACCCAAAATAAGGTTTTCTGGATGTATTTCTGTTGTGCAGTTAAATAATAAATTAACCTGTCTAATCACTTCATTCCAATAAGCTGTCAATTTAGAGCACTCATATAGAATTTGACTGTAATGAGCTGTAATTTTAAGACTTTTTAAGGTTTCCTATTATCCCATATATATTTACAAAATAGCGTATTCCATTGTCTAAAACACTTTTTTTGATATACTAACTGGCAGATTTTGAAAAAGGAAAATAAACTTAGGGAGAATATTCATCTTTATAGTCTCTATTCGTTTTGTAATAAATAGTGGCCTATATTTATTTGTAATAGATTTGAATGATATATAAAGTTTTCAATTCAAAGAAATATAAAATATTTTATATTTTAAATAAATGTAAGCTTTTAAAATTAATAAGCCTGTGTGTTCTTGTTGTGGGCCTAGATTAATTCACTTACGCATTGATATACCAGCTGTTTTACTTTTTTTTCTTTTTTTTTATCGCATTAAAAATGTGTTTGCAGCAGTCCTCTTGAGCTCTCTCGTAGCATCCGCTGTTTCTTCTTGTTGCTTAAATGTCTTTAATTGCAACATAATTTTACAGCTATCCCCTGCACTGTGTAAATCATGGGTTTTAAGTCTTCATGATTTCATGCTGAACTCTTGAGCAGTGCAAATGCATTTTATTTCTTTTATATTTAAAAAAAAAAAAAAAAAAAAAAAAAAAAACAATGTCTTTTGCACAATTTAAATGAGTTTAAATTAATAATCATCAGCTTTCAGCAGAGAGGTAAATCCCGCTGAGTCTCTCGCGAGAAGTAAATCACTTCCTCTCACACGATTGGTTGTGCACTGCAAACTTCACTCATTCACGTGCACGAGCGCGTATTCTAATCTTAAAGTCAGGCTCGACACCTGAGTTGACAGAGAAAGTTGATGAGCTGCATCATGGTACCAATTAAACCTGATTGGATTGGTTTGAATTTGTCAGCCTGAAACCCTGAGTTCCTTTAGCAACATTTATGGTACAGGTCTCAACACTTTTTAATGAGTGTTTATTGTTATTATTGCTTTAACTTTTTTGTTTTACTTTTTAGAAAGGCCTACACATTCGTTTGACTTTGGGTGCGGGCAAACCTAAAAATTATTTATAAACAACTAATCTAAAAACATAAACAACCAAACTAAAGACATGTTAAGAGTTTAGAAAATCAAAACGCTAAACGTGAAACCTGAACGTTTGAAGCAAGTTTCATTTTTCAAGTACCAAGTGTCTTACCTTCTCTGTTGTTGTAAATGTTTGGGTGCATTTTAAAGTGTCTTCTCCATTAATGCTGATCAGTTCTGCGTCTGCTGGCGGAAACGGCGATGGGAAAACCACCATGTCGCTCTTTATTGTGTCTGAGCTGAAACACACATCATATTGTTGTGTGGATTTAGAGTAGGACCAGCTCCCATCTGGATGTGTGTTGATCACTGGAGCGCCGTACCAGCTGAAACCACCGTCTGTCCTGGAGCATTTAACAGCTATAAAACCCATGAGACTCAGTAAAAAGATGACTGACACTGAGACAATAGCGATTAGCAGATACAGATTCAGATCTGAAAAACTGTCTTCCTTAACTGGAACTGGACTGAGAGATGTCTTTATGTCATCTATACTCTCAACAACCACAACATCCATAGACATAGTTGCTGAGAGTGATGGCTCTCCATTATCAGACACTGTAATAATAAGAGGATGAGTTTTGAAGTCATTGTCACTCATTCGCCTCCTGGTCCTTATTTCTCCAGTGCTGGTTCCAATTCGGAAAAGATTAGTTCCTTTGGGTTCAGTAATGTGATAAGACAGAAGTGCGTTATATCCAGAGTCAATATCTACAGCTCTGATCTTGGCCACAAAGTATCCCGCTTCAGCAGAGTAGTGAATGTTCTCTGTATTAACTGATCCGGGTTCAGAATAAGGCGGCAAAATAACTGGACTGTTATCATTCTCATCGAGGATATAAACGTTTACAGTTGCATTACCGCTGAGGGGTGGAACGCCAGAGTCTGTTGCCTGAACGTGAAACTGCAAGGTCTTTACTTGCTCAAAATTGAAGGTCTGCATGCAATATATCTCACCAGTCACAGAGTTTATACTGATGGCTGTTGATAAAGGCATGTTGGAACTGTCAAGTAATGCGTAAGTCACACGAGCGTTTTCACCAGAGTCATTGTCTTGAGCAGAAACAGTCGCTATATGACCACCAGTTGGGCCATTCTCTTTTACATAGATATTGATTATAGATTCTTGGAATCTAGGAGCGTTGTCATTCACATCAGAAATATCAATAGCTAGTACTGAGGTTTTGGATAAAGGTGGGGTGCCTTCATCTGTAGCAGTAACTGAAATATTGTACTGTGCGATTTGTTCTCTGTCAAGGTCTTCCCTTAAAACAAGCGAGTAGTATTTCCCTTCCGTGGACTCTAATGCAAAAGGAGAGTTCTTGGGAATGGAACAATGCACTTTTCCATTTTTACCCCCATCCTTGTCTTGGACTGTGATGAAGGCTACTCCAGTGCCTTGTTTTGCATCTTCACTTACACTGTCCAACAGCGAAGAGAGTGTAATGTCTGGTGCATTGTCGTTTACGTCAAGTATCTCCACAAGAACTTTGCAGTGAGATGCAAGCGGGGTGTGACCCCTATCTCGGGCCTCTACGCGGATCTCAAACGCAGTAATGTCCTCGAAATCCAGTGTGCCAATAACAAATATTTCACCGCTGCTGCTGTTGATGGCGAACTTATCTGCAATTCCTTTTTGGCCTTGTTTAAAACCAAACACAACCTCACCGTTGACGCCCTCATCTGGATCGGTGGCGTTCAGCTTTATTAGGGTTGTGCCACGAGACACGTTTTCTAAGACCTGCGCCTTGTACACAGCCTTGGAAAACACGGGTGCGTTGTCATTTGCATCTAAAACGGTAACAATAATATTTGTTGTGCCTGACCGTGAAGGCTTTCCTCCGTCGATTGCAGATAGAGTTAGGTGTATTGTAGACTGATTCTCTCTGTCCAGAGCTTTTTTCAGCACAAGCTCAGGAGAAGGACTGTCTGCCTCTGTATTCTCCTCCAGATTAAAAAAGGGATTGTTTGACACTTTGTATGAGGTAACCGAGTTGATTCCTACATCTGGATCTTCTGCGCTCAGCAGAGGGAATTTTGTTCCCGGTAATGTTAGCTCAGATATTAGGATATATTGTACTTTTTCTGGGAAAAGTGGCGAGTTATCGTTGATATCCAATATCTTCACTTCTATGTTATAAACATTTAAAGGATCGTTAACAATGGTCTCTAAAGTTACTGTGCAAGTGTGAACATTGGGACACAACAGTTCTCTGTCCATGGTCTCTGTAACATAGAGAGCACCATTCTTTAAATTCACTACAAAATAATTATTAGACGACCCTGAAGAAATCCTAAAACCGCGTGATTCTAGGTCATCCACTCTCAGATTTAAGTCCTTGGCTAGATTTCCAACAAATGTTCCTGGACTCACCTCCTCGGACATCGTATAAACAATCTGCCTCGACATCGCATTCCCAGCTAGATAGGAGAGCAAAAATGTAGAGAAAATCCATTCAAACGTAGCCTTTTTGAACGATGCCATTATCCGAAGGCTTCGGTTAGGTAGCTCTTTATACTCAAACGGCTTACATATAGTACAAGATTTGGTCAGAGAAAAATCCTGGTCTTCATCTGCCTTCTCCAACTGACAATAATCACGACACTCAGCTCTTGCGTGCAAGGTGGAGCGCTACACGCACACGACTTTTTTGATTTGCTAGTGGATAGTGCCACCATGTGGTCATTTAAGACACGCACTACCAGTAAAACGTTTGGAAGCTCTTGACTGAAATTATGTTTCTTAAAAACCTTCTGATCTAAAAGCTTATGCTCAAATGCTTGAAATTAATCTTACAGACAAATATAAATTATTAATAAAAATTATTTGCATATCTCAATTTAAAAAACTGAATTTATATACAGTTGGCCACTATAATTCTTCTCTTACCTCAAATTGTGTTATTTCACAGTTTTGATGACTGTGCTTTGATGAATGTGGAAAATAGTAGGCTAACAATAATTAATATGTGTGTACAAACTTTTGGCTAGTGGAGTATGTAACAAAAGTTTCTACAAGTATCCTAAAGATGTTGGCAATTTACACTGTATAGGAAAATAAAGGTTTTGATACTAAACATCTAGAGTTTGTTATGGTTGGACTTTTAAAAAGACAAAAAACAGTTACCATCAGCAGTGATAACTGCTAATTACGAGTGCATTAAACTGCATTGACTAGCAAATTATTATTTTAACCTAAACAATTGGCATAAATGAAACATAGCTTTAACAAACAGTCAGTTACAAGAACACTGTTCAAGAATACTTGTGTGTGGTTTGCAAAACTCATAACAGCTGACAATATAACACATGTTTTAATGGAAAAGTAAATTAAGTTGGTTAAGTTATACTTTTTAATGAATGCAGACGATTGATAATCCTAATTGTCTCACAGTAAAAACTTCAGAGAAACAAAATGCTTTTTTGATAGAAGAGAACATTACCCTCATTTCTTATGGTTCTCAACTCTTAATGTAAGGCTTTTGTATCTTGCATTTTGAGGTCCCATGCAATACTTACAGACACATTGTTACTCATATGTTGTTAAATCTATATTTCTTTAAACAAGTCAGTGATCTGTGGCTTAAGCCCCAATAAATTCAACCAAAAGCTTGTTAAATAGCCCCTACTAGTGCCAGTGAGATGTATAACACCCTGTCATGAAGGTTGGTATAGCGGTGAAAAATCGGACCAGATGACAATCCAGGAGTCAGTTTATGGCAGAGCCCCTCTCTAACTGTCAAGGTAAAGAAGAGTGGCTCCATTTTGATTGGATCGTGGCAAGACCAACACAAACAAATGGCAAGGGCAGCCATCCGATAAGCTGCTCGGACAACTACCAGATACTTCAAAAACAAGGCCCTGGACATTACAACACATTGGAAAAGACTTCTCATTGGTCCATGAGTGGTTTCTTAGCAATACCTCAAACCCCCATCCAAAGGTTTGCCCTAAGACCAGAGGTGAGAAGGACCATAAAAATTCTTCAAGACCTCTGGAAGCTGCATTAACTTGCCATGTGGCAAAAGCTGAAACAAAGAAGCCACGAAGACAAATCTTTACACACAAACTTTTATTCCTAACATGGACACCAACTGCAATACATCCACTCCATGTTTGTTCACAGAACAATTTATGTAAATTGCAGTTGTTTGATTAACATAATAGTTCAAACAAATTGAACTTTTAAGGTATATATGAATGCATGCGTAATATAAAAATTTTTCAATATCATGTTTGTTCTCTATGTTTTTAGAAAAAAGCCAAGAGTATTTTTTAAAGAGGTTTTGAAAAGGAACAATGCATAGATAAAACTTTAAAGACACCGTTCTAACTCTGAACCTTAGACTATGCAAATTAGTTACACAGAGAGAAGGGAGGGTGAGCCACACTGTGTGGGCCCCCTCTGATGTCAGCAGCTATTCAGTTTGGCTCCATCCTCTTTCAGGGTTATGAAATCACCTCCTCATCAGGAAGGTATAAAGAATCCTTACAGTCAGCCACACCTTTATTCTGGGTCCCCAGCCTGAGTGGTGGGAGACATTAACAGAATAACAGTAACACTCCAAAGTCCTGAGTCCCCGTTCAGAGAGACACTAACAGGATATCCCTTCTTCATTCTGGTCTAACTCCACAAGGGACAGATATAACAGAATACAAACCATCCAACATGCTAAGTCTCTGCTTCACAGAGAGAGAGAGAGGGAGAGAGGACAACAGATCATCCAATATGCTTAGTCCATCTGAGAGACAGTAGAAGATCGACTAAGTACCAAGTCTCACTACAAGAGACTATTGCAACGGTAAGTTCGGAATCCCTATACCAGGGAGATAACTACAGCGATAAGGTTTAGCTCTGGCGAGCAATCTTGCACCAACATAAGGGCTGTATATCTGCATATTCCAGATTGCAAGAACTCTCTAGGTGCTTCCAGAAGATCAGTATTCCTCAGCTCCTTCATGTCCAAGGCTGTTGAAATGGAATCCAGCTCCTTCCCCACTGTAATGTGGCCCTGAGCACCAGTGGAAGATGTCGCCATCACCAAACTCATCGATTCATCAAGCAGAAAGTAAATATATTACTATCCAAACTTCTCTCCAGAGACCTTAGCATTAGTGTCTACTATCAGTTTATGATTATCTAATGTTCCTTAGATTGCATAACCTGTATATAAAATGTCTAGCAAATAATCTATAAGTTATTTTTTCAATAGAAATAAGGTTTTCACCTTATTAATTAATAGAGAAACAGCAATTTAGCTTTAATGCCATTGCTACATCCAGTTCAACCACTTGCATCTTTCCATCCTATGCACTTTATTTACCTATTAATTTACAGGTGCATCTCAATAAATTAGAATGTCGTGGAAAAGTTCATTTGTTTCAGTAATTCAACTCAAATTGTGAAACTCGTGTATTAAATAAATTCAATGCACACAGACTGAAGTAGTTTAAGTCTTTGGTTCTTTTAATTGTGATGATTTTGGCTCACATTTAACAAAAACCCACCAATTCACTATCTCAAAAAAATTAGAATATGGTGACATGCCAATCAGCTAATCAACTCAAATCACCTGAAGAGGTTTCCTGAGCCTTCAAAATGGTCTCTCAGTTTGGTTCACTAGGCTACACAATCTGCTGATCTGACAGTTGTCCAGAAGACAATCATTGACACCCTTCACAAGGAGGGTAAGCCACAAACATTCATTGCCAAAGAAGCTGGCTGTTCACAGAGTGCTGTATCCAAGCATGTTAACAGAAAGTTGAGTGGAAGGGAAAAGTGTGGAAGAAAAAGATGCACAACCAACCGAGAGAACCGCAGCCTTATGAGGATTGTCAAGCAAAATAGATTCAAGAATTTGGGTGAACTTCACAAGGAAGGACTGAGGCTGGGGTCAAGGCCACCACACACAGATGTGTCAAGGAATTTGGCTACAGTTGTCGTATTCCTCTTGTTAAGCCACTCCTGAACCACAGACAACGTCAGAGGCGTCTTACCTGGGCTAAGGAGAAGAAGAACTGGACTGTTGCCCAGTGTTCCAAAGTCCTCTTTTCAGATGAGAGCAAGTTTTGTATTTCATTTGGAAACCAAGGTCCTAGAGTCTGGAGGAAGGGTGGAGAAGCTCATAGCCCAAGTTGCTTGAAGTCCAGTGTTAAGTTTCCACAGTCTGTGATGATTTGGGGTGCAATGTCATCTGCTGGTGTTGGTCCATTGTGTTTTTTGAAAACCAAAGTCACTGCACCCGTTTACCAAGAACTTTTGGAGCACTTCATGCTTCCTTCTGCTGACCAGCTTTTTAAAGATGCTGATTTCATTTGCCAGCAGGATTTGGCACCTGCCCACACTGCCAAAAGCACCAAAAGTCGGTTAAATGACCATGGTGTTGGTGTGCTTGACTGGCCAGCAAACTCACCAGACCTGAACCCCATAGAAAATCTATGGGGTATTGTCAAGAGGAAAATGAGAAACAAGAGACCAAAAAATGCAGATGAGCTGAAGGCCACTGTCAAAGAAACCTGGGCTTCCATACCACCTCAGCAGTGCCACAAACTGATCACCTCCATGCCACGCCGAATTGAGGCAGTAATTAAAGCAAAAGGAGCCCCTACCAAGTATTGAGTACATATAGAGTAAATGAACATACTTTCCAGAAGGCCAACAATTCACTAAAAATGTTTTTTTTTTATTGGTCTTATGATGTATTCTAATTTTTTGAGATAGTGAATTGGTGGGTTTTTGTTAAATATGAGCCAAAATCATCACAATTAAAAGAACCAAAGACTTAAACTACTTCAGTCTGTGTGCATTGAATTTATTTAATACACGAGTTTCACAATTTGAGTTAAATTACTAAAATAAATGAACTTTTCCACGACATTCTAATTTATTGAGATGCACCTGTATATTATTCTTTAGCATATTAGTACCATTTTGTAGTTTTTGTTAGTTATTTGTTAGTTACTTGTTTATATTTTTGTAAATGAAATTCATTTTATTACAACTCTGTGTTCCTTGTTTTGATGATACAGAAGAGCTCTAAAGGGTTTGGAAACCTCCCAAATCCTTCAGATTATTCAGATGACCAACTCCCTCTAATTTAAATAATTTAAATGTATTGAATGGTCCATTTTGATCATTCTTTTACTGTTAAAGTGAAACTCCTTAGCTGGTGCCCCGAGGATGGAGGGAGGGGTCGTCTGCTATTAATAAACACACATACACACCATAAGTGATGTGTGATCAAAAATCACCACATATTTTGGTGCCAGTGTGATTCTCACTACAGTATTAACAATAACGAGTCAATAACAGCCCATGTAGTGCCATATTAAAGTAATAGTTCGCCCCAAAAATGAACATTTTCTCATCATTTACTCCCCCTCATGCCATCCCAGATGTGTGACTTTCTTTATTCTGAAGAACACAAATTAAGATTTTTAGAAGAATATTTCAGCTCTGTAGGTCCATACAATGTAAGTTAATGGGTGTCAACATTTTTACACTCCAAAAATCACAAAGGCAGCATAAAAGTAATCCATATGACTTCAGTGGTTAAGTCCATATCTTCTAAAGTGATATTATAGGTGTGGGTGAGAAACAGATCAATAGTTAAGTCCATTTTTGCTTGAAATTCTTCTTCCTGCCCAGTAGGGGGTGATATGCATGAAGAATGTGAATCACCAAAAACACAAGAAGAAGAATGTGAAAGTTAAAGTGGAGGCTGACTGAGCAAGGAGGGGAATTAGTAGTAAAAAAGCACATATTGATCTGTTTCTCACCCACACCTATCAAATCGCTTCTGGAGACATTGATTAAACTACTGGAGTCATATGTGATTGTTGGAGTGTCAAAAGATTGGCACCCATTCACTTGCATTTTATGGACCAAAAGAGCTGAGAAGTTCTTCTAAAATCTACACACACATCTGAAAGTTACACTCATCTGTGATGGCATAAGGGTGAGTAAGTGATGAGAGAATTTTCATTTTTTGGTGAACTATGCCTTTAAATCAAATTGCTCATGTAAGATTACATATAAAACATTTTTACAAGTGTAACCAGTCCTGCTTGACCCGCTCTGAATGGGATTTGCACCAGCGTCTCCGGTGTGGGAGGCGGACGCACTAACAAGGAGGCTAAAGGCTATAGCCTGTAGTGTCAGTCACTAGTGTGCCGCTTGAGGGCAGGGGAGTGAGGTTTACACACTGCACAGCTACCTACCAGTTGGCTACCGTTATACTCACCCCCCTAAACCTCACTCCCATCTGGGTCATGGCACCACTGTAATTGGTCCTGTTCAAATGCGGCCTCCAAGTGCATCCTTCATTTCCCGTGAAATGAAGGATACAACAGATGGAAACTTCGCGGCCTTGCCTACCCCAGAATTCATTGCGCCAGTGACGACAGGATATTTTTTAGAGAAATTGCCGAATTACACTTTTAAACGTAAGTATTGGGCTTCAGCTTATTCAAATATCTAATTATACAAATGTAAAAAAAAAAACTTTAAAGTGGTTCAAATGTTGACTTATATCTTACTAAGATGTGATTATATATAGTTTATACTCTTTATTATATACAGAAATGGACCATTGTGAAAATATATAGACAGTTTGTGAACCTTGTTTTGTTTTCAGACAGTTTAATATAACTTTCAAAAAAGTCCAGTACAAACATTACAGTCACTCGGCAGCTGCCACAGTTGTTAGGCAACAAGAACAGTCCTCCGTAGGCTAGACTGTCCCAATTAACAATGCTCAGTCTGACCTTTGCGGCCTTCAAAGGCATGGCCTTTGAAGTCTGAGTCCTTCGTAGGATGCAGCCTTTGAATTGGGACACAGGCATTGTGTGTATGTGTGAAACACCACATGATTACAGAGGCGTAAAACTTGTTAGCACCATCCATTGGCCTATTTCTTTCAAATTTCTCACATACCTCTAAGGCCAGGAGTCGAACAGTCCCACCGAGTTTTGTGCCTATCAGCCTCCGATAACCTTGTCTAATAGGTGCTCAAACTTCATTGGTTGATGGCAGCCATGTTTTTTGAGATATGCCAATGTCCTCAAAGACAGTCATGGCACCTTGGTCAAAGACACTGCATGCAGATTTTCAACTCAATCAGACTAACGGTTGCATAGTTAGAGCTGTTTTCCTGTTTTTTCCTATTATAGCTCCACCAAGTGGTGTTTTTCTGTGACCTCACATTGAGCTCATACACAAGTGTACCAAGTTTGGTGAAAATATCTCATTTCATTCGGCCGTTATAGCCATTTTAGTTTTAGCCCATTTCGAACGTTTTGGCACCCCTTAGTGACCGTGAATCGAAATTTCTCCTTTTTTTTTTTTTTTTTTTATAATTAATGATAATCAGACTCCAGAGTATATTTCTGCACATGTTTGGTTCCGATCGGGCAAAAAACCTAGGACTAGTTCGCAAAAGTTGGTTTTTAACATTATCTGAAATATTTGCTGAACGGTTTGACAGACACAAATGCTTCTTGAGGCAAAGTTGTTTAGAATGAGAAGAGCTATCAGGTGATATATATATTACTTGTGTTTTTTCACAACACTGCATTATATACAACCATTAACACCTACAAAAATCGTGATAGCACCACCTAGTAGCCGATTTTTTAAAAACTTTGCACAACCCTCTCAGAACAAAAGTCAAATAGGTCCACCAAGTTTCATTCCGATCGGTCATTGTTAACCTTGTGTAATAGCTGCTGAAATATGATTGGCCGATGGCGGCCATGTTTTTCAACATACGTGAATGTCCATATAGACAATGATGGCAGCTGAGACAATGTATGCAAATTTTGAAGTCAATAACATACATACATCATGATGGCGCCGCGGATGGCCGCCTCAGTGTGGAGTGCTTCTATTGTTTTGTTGTTTTTGTTTGTGTGTCCTGTGTTTAGTAATCTTTTTCCAGTCAGTTTTACCAGAGACAAACTGCTGAACATTCGACAGCATATACCAGTCAATCTTTTCCTGGATTTTGAATATTCTGACGTTTTGTTTGACATTTTAGTCGGAGGCGCGGCTGTGTTGTTTAAACGCGCTATGAGATGCAGGCGAGGGAGACGAGCAGGTGCTCTGGTCAAGCTCCGTCGGCAGGGCTTTCGAACAACGCTGCTGAGCATTCATCTTGCGAATCTCTGCTCTCTCCCTAACAAAATGGACGAACTACATCTCCTCACCCGCACAAACAAAGACTTTTCAACCTCTGCTGCCTTGTGCTTCACAGAAACCTGGCTGAGTGAAGCCATTCCGTACAGCGCTTTACATCTGCCGGGCTTTCAGCTGTTCAGAGCGGATCGCATCGCGGAGTTAACAGGGAAAACGAGAGGCGGTGGAACATGCTTTTACATCAATGAAAGTTGGTGTACAGATGTAACAATGTTAAAGAAGATGTGCTGTCCTAATTTGGAAGCGCTCTTTATTAACTGTAAGCCTTTCTACTCGCCACGGGAGTTTTCCTCGTTTATTCTGGTGAGTGTGTATATCGCGCCAAATGCGTGTTGGAATGCGGCGCTGCAAACAGCTGGCTGATCAAATCACAGACACAGAACAACAATACCCGGACTCAGTTATTATTATTCTTGGGGATTTTAACAAAGCAAACCTCACACGTGAACTGCCCAAATACTAACATCACATTACATGCCCAACCCGAGACAGAAATATACTGGATCACTGCTACACAACAATAAAGGATGCATATCACTCTGTCCCTAGAGCAGCTTTGGGACTCTCTGATCACTGTCTGGTTCATCTTCTTCCTACCTACAGACAGAAATTAAAATCTGCTAAGCCTGTATTAAGGACTGTAAAGATGGACCAACGAAGCACAGCTGGAACTACAAGCCTGCTTTGACTGCACTGATTGGAGTGTTTTTGAGGCTGCAGCCACAGACCTGGACGAGCTCACAGATACTGTTACATCATATATCAGTTTCTGTGAGGATATGTGCATTCCTGCTAGGACTTATTTAACATTTAACAATGACAAACCATGGTTTACAGCGGAACTCAGGCAGCTCCGTCAGGCCAAAGAGGATGCTTACAGAGTTGGGGATAAAGTCTTGTACAATCAGGCCAGGAACACACTGAATAAGGGAATCAGAGTGGTTAAAAGAAGATACACTGAGAAGCTGAAAAACAAGTTTTCAGCTAACGACACTGCATCAGTGTGGAGTGGCATGAAACAACTTACGAATTACAGGACTCCTACCCCCAACCCTGTAGGGAACCAAC
>NC_059385.1:20500000-20635000 GCF_019703515.2 Myxocyprinus asiaticus
TAACAGTCCGAAAGTAAGTTCTTCATCAAATTCAGTACATACTCTGAAAGTACACTTATTTTTTCAGTTTTGTTTGGTGCCACTAGTGGCACAGAAATTCCTCACTTCACATTTAAACGTTTTTTTATTTCCATCCTTTCCAACTTTTTTCTCCACATAAGCTGTCTGTGTAAACAGAGCATTTTTACCTTGTTCCTTTCAAGTTTGACTAATTTCCTTTTCCCTGACGTGCCTAGCTATTGCGAGTTGGTTACAAATCTGGAGGCAGCGTGGCAGTTCACAGTTTATTCCTCCACGGAAGAATGTGGTAGACTGTCACACTGCGTCTGTCCTTCTCTCGGCTTCCCGAAAAGTGCAGCGACAGCCCAGTTCATCCGTGGAAAATGTTGTTACGCCCCGCAGGGAAGGACTTGTGATTGGGTGCCTGTTTGCATGATCCCCCCTTGAGCCCTGATTCTATCTCTGTATAGAGCCATAAGCTAGATCTGCATGCTTAGATACACATGACTCCAAGGTTTCTGCTTTCCCTAGATTTAATGCAGCTTATCACTTTAGCATAAGTGTGTTGTTGATAATATTTAAAGCTTCCTTCACCTGAATGACCATTAGACTTTTTGCACGGTATGCCGTTTGCACCACTCGTGGTGTGGCAAAATGTGTGAGGTTTGGGCATATAGTGTGAAGTGTGTTGTCAGCTACTATAGCGTGTTTGTTTGAGTATCCCAACCAGCCCGACATAGCAACATTGGCTCAACAAATTGTATCAGTTTGGAGCAGGACTATCTGTTAGCCGAACAATAGAAGATCTGGAGAGGAGTGTTCTGGAGACCTGTTAGAAAACCAACCTGGTCTCATAGAAACATGTTACGATACCAAATTATTATTATTATTATTTTCACAATTTAGAATAATAGTAATGTCAATGGAAATTATGTTGTGACTAAACAAAATCCAAAATAAATCAAAACTGTGTTATATTTTAGCATCTTCAAAGTAGTCACCCTTTGCCTAGAATTTGCAGACATGTACTCTTGACATTTTCTCCACCAACTTCTTGAGGTATCACCCTGGGATGCTTTTTAAACAGTATTGAAGGAGTTTCCATCTATGTTGGGCACTTATTGGCTGCTTTTCTTTATTATTTGGTCCAAGTCATCAATTTCAGAAACTTTATTTTTTTTTTTGTATAAAATTTTTGTTTTATAATGAAATAAATTAATATGGTGGCACAGTTATATTTTTGTCTACAAAACTAATTTCAAACATTTAAGCATATGCCTTCAGATCAAAAGATTTTTAAGATCATGAGAAACATTTCAGTCAAGTGTTTCAAATATTTTGACCGGTAGTGTGTGTGTGTATATATATATATATATACACAATGCTATCTTATGGCATCAAAACATTTACTATAGTGCCTGGCTTGTCAGGTGATACATTTTAACATTTGCTTTAAATAAACAACTACATTTACAATCTTGTTCACATGCAATCAGTTGCGCAGTAGCTCAACTGAGCATTGCACATGCAATGCAAAGGACCAGGATATAAATCCTGAAGAGCACACGAGTCAACACATGAGTCAAAAGTGTCATAGAAGCACCTCAAAATGACAAGGTTGCTTCAGCAATTGCGTTCTTCATCTCAAATTTGTTTTTATGACACTATCAGTTAGGTTTAGGTTAGGGAGGTAGGTATATTTAAAACTCGATATAGCTTTAATCTTAAAACCTCGTCTATATGGGAGAAAATTGTACTTGCTTTTAGCGCCTCATAGTGTACATTTCACTTCAGAACTGCCGCAATACAGGCAAGAACCCACGTAATGTGATTTTGCAAAAAGTTTGGCACAGTCAAATAATTTTCTTGAGATCTGGCTCTTAAAAACAGTGACTGTTTTTGCAATTCTGTTTGATGCCACTATAGACAGTACTGTAGCTTCCTTCACCTGAATAATAATTAGACTTTCTTTTGCACAATATACCATTTGCACAACTTGTGGTATGTCAAAATGTGCGAAGCGTGTTTGTTGTGTATGTTGTCACATATTGTAGCATGTGTGTGTGCTCATGCATGTTTGGGTGTGTGTGAAAGAAAAGGAGGGTGAGAGAGAAAGAGAGAGAGAGAGAGCATGTCTTGTTTGCACTCCCTTACATGGACAGCGAGTCTGGCAGAGGCCAGTGGGGGTTTGTGTGTTGCTATAGTAATGTGAGGCAGGCTTGAAAGAGCAGTGTGGTTTGCCCAACAGGACATGTCTTAAATGGACCAAAGGAACACATGTGAATCGCTATTACTCTCTCTCGCTCTCCCTCTCTCTTTCAGAATTCATTGTCTTTATTTGTAGACTGTTCAGCTGCATGCAATATTTCTGCCAGCCTCTCTGGCTAATGTGCCTAAAATAATATACTTGTTTGTTCTTTCTTCATTTAATTTGATTTGTATTTTTTTTATTTTTTTCAAATCAAATCAAAGTGATGGACATTTCAACAAATGATTCCATCGTTTATGTTAATACAGGTTCTCTACTAAACTTTTTAATATTTGACTTTAGCACAGTAGAGACATCAAAGCAAAAATGCATGCACATAATTAAGGCTAATTGGTTTTAAACCCAACAAGATTAGTTTTGTTTCTGCTTAAAGATATTAAAGATTAAAAATGGTAACCTAAGGTCGTGGTAATGGTAAATTCAAATGGTAACATCTAAATAAACTGTTTTTATTCAAGTGAAAAAATTTATTTAATATGAACACTGAACCATCCTTATTACTTTAGGTCACACCAACAGATAATGTTTAATGAGTCACATCAGGTACAAAGAGCTCCTAAAGGTATTAACTGCACATTGTTAGAGTAGTTTTGGGGCGAATTCCAAATGGAAGTGAGCATCCCTATGCCCTACTCCCTCCGAAGGGCTGAACCCTGGAAGTGGGAACTCTGGAGGGAGCAGGGCACTCGCATCTCATGTATGGCCGTTTGGAACACCCTTGATGAAGGGAGTAATGAAAGACATACATCACTTCCACTTTATCTTCGCCTGAAACGTTACCATGACGACGCAGCACAGCTGTTCTAACAACAGGAATCTCTTATTTATTGCTGTTAATTTGTTGCAAATAAATATATAAGTGCATGAGTGGTCTTAATAATACATAAATATTAATAAACCACAGGGGTTAGACTAGCCTACAGGAAAAAAAAATGGACCCTGTTTTTGAAGTATCTTTCTGCTTATGGCTGTCTACTGAGGACGAATGTAAACTGTGGAGGAGAAGTATCTGTTATAAAAGGGCTATAGCGCTTGCGTTTGAACAGGTAATATGTTCTGATCGACAACCTTGCTTTAAGATATAGCCCAAAACCACCAGTGTCACGTGATCATAAACTGTAAAATAACTTCCTCGATGTACCCTTCACTAATGGCGTTGTGGAAGGGCCCTTTGTGGAGGGCTTGAGTTGCTCACTTTCATTTGAAACACCCCTCCGTGTGGTGTGCCCTTCAAGGGCGCAAAAACACTGTTTGGAATTCGCCCTTGATCTGATTGGCTTCTATACAGATGCGGCCTTTGAAAACGTGTGTTTTTTTTGCCCATCAGGCAATCCATCACGTGAAATCACTCGACATACTGCAGGCTGCCTTCTTAGAATTAAAATAGATCTGTTGTACTTCTCACAATATCCACCAGGTAGCGCATGAAATAGTTGAGGAAGAGCTTACGCCCCTCTGTCTAGTTAGTGACAGGTCGCCTGCTGCGTCTTTTGTGGGTGCCTCATACAGTATATCATGCGCATTTTCATTTATTACCTTGTTAGAAAGATATTAGAAAATATTAAATATAAAGGCTACAATTCGCTATGATAAGAAACGCTGGACTGCAAAGGTGACAAAGTACAGGTGCATCTCAATAAATTAGAATGTCGTGGAAAAGTTCATTTATTTCAGTAATTCAACTCAAATTGTGAAACTCGTGTATAAAATAAATTCAATGCACACAGACTGAAGTAGTTTAAGTCTTTGGTTCTTTTAATTGTGATGATTTTGGGTCACATTTAACAAAAACCCACCAGCACGAGCACGAGCAACAGGTAGCTGGCTGCAGTTCACTTAATGGCCACAGGCATCATTAATAACAAGGGTTTCTGAATCTTACATACTGCACCTTTAATTTCACTGCAAAGAGCATTTGTGAATGCTTGTCTTATTTCATTAATAAAAATGTTTGGTGTAATGTAAAAAATATTATGGATAGTTGATTATAAAACACAGACTCTTCCCCTGGGGGCATGCGAGGTGACAGAGGGGGTACGCAAACAAAATGCTGAGATTTACTGTTCATTTAATTCCACCTTACCCTAAAATAACATTCAAATTGGGTTCATGTATTTCTCACAGGCAAAAAATAAACTTGTGCCTCCTCTAGTGTCAAACAGCAAAATGGTAGCGTCATAAAGGTCAAATACATTACATCCAATCAAATTACCCCATCTTTTGCAGTCAAAACTGCATCCACTCAAGCGTAGGGTGACCATACGTCCTCTTTTTCCTGGACATGTCCTCTTTTTCGGACCTTAAAAAAGCGTCTGGCCGGGATTTCAAAATGTGCAAAAATGTCCAGGATTCGGCTTTAGTTGCATTATGATGTGCATCTGGTCTAATAGTTCATTGTGTGTGCACGCATATTTGCATTGTTTTAACCCCTCCGTGGGAAGCAGAATGTATGACATTTAAAGCTGGCACTTATGTGTCAGTTGCTGGTGCAAGTGATTTAGAAGCACACATTAGCTCTGCAAAGCATAAAGGGTAAGCAAAAGGTGAAAGTTCATCAGGTAAATTAACGGACTACTTTTTGCGACCAGGTAAAATGATCACATTGATTCATTTTCCATGGCCATTAAAAATAATAGTAATAATAAATGAAGGTACACTCATGGCATCAAATATTTTATTTTAGTACGTGGACATTCAAAAGAATGTTGGAAATTTTTATTTATTTATATATATTTACGTCATGCTAATAGAGTGTCTTTTTCACTGTATTAAAGTTTGCATTCATAGTAACACTGTTTTGAACCCTATTATTCCAGCATTTTTGAACAGGCATTAAAAAACAAAGCAAGCTACTTTGAAAAATAAACCTCAAGAGTGTTTTGAAAGACATTTAAGACAACTCAGGAGTAGTAAGGCCCTTATAACAGCATCAGAAAACCTAAATAGGAAGTGTCTGGAAGCATCCTACATGGTGAGTTACAGAGTGGCTAAGACAGGCAAACCCCATACTATTGTGGAGGACTTCATTCTTCCTGCTGTGGCTGATATAGTTGGTGTAATGCTTGGGGAAAAGGCCCAAAAAAAAAATATTGAGGATGCCATTGTCAGACAGCACTGTTTCACGTCGCATCACTGATATGGCAGAAGACGTTTTAAAACAACTATTGCTTTGCATAGAAGCCAACGAATTTTACACTTTACAGATTGATGAATCAACTGATGTAACTGGTTTAGCTCAACTGCTGGTATGTATGTGTCCGGTATATTCACAAAAGTTCAATTATGGAAGATGTACTTTTCTGCAGACCGTTGGAAGGCAGGGCAACTGGGGAGGACATTTTTAATGTCTTAGATAGCTTTGTAACATCACATGGACTTTTGTGGACAAAATGTGTGGGCATCTGTACTAATGGAGCGAAAGCCATGACAGGGATGCATAGTGGAGTGGTGACACACGTGCAAGCAGTTGTGCCCTGGTACACTGCAGCATCCACAGAGAGGTGCTGGCCACCAAGGGAATGCCTGATCATCTGAAGGAAGTTTTGGACAATGCTGTAAGAATGGTTAACTTTGTTAAAGCAAGGCCCTTGAATTCTCGTTTGTTTATTACATTGTGCAGTGAAATGGGCAGCGACCATGTCATGCTGTTAAACCATACTGACGTGTGATGGTTGTCCAGGGGAAATATACTAATGTTACTATTTGAATTGAGGGACGAACTTAAAGTTTTTTTTATCGACCATCATTTTGATTTGTGTCACCACTTGCACGATGAAGAGTGGCTCACAATACTGGCCTATCTGGGTGATGTTTTTTCCCATCTGAATGAGCTGAACCTCAGATTACAATTGAGAATGTGATAAACAAGCCAGTTATGCCCTCCGAAACCGCAAAACGCCAGTACAGGAGCAAGATTGAAGGACAGTTTAACACCACCAACTCTAGAAGCACGTGGCAGGGAATTAACATCATCACGGACATTAAATGATGATGATGACAATGATGAAACAGCCTACAGAGAGGAGGTGCACACTCTGACACACTGGTGTCAGGAGCACAACCTCTCCCTCAATGTCAGTAAGATGAAGGAGCTTGTGGTGGACTTCAGGAGAAAAGACAGAGAACACAGTCCCATCACCATCAATGGAGAACCAGTGGAGAGAGTCAGCAGCTTCAAGTTCCTGGGTGTCCACATCACTGAGGAACTCACATGGTCCATCCACACTGAAGTCGTTGTGAAGACTTTGCACAACCACAAAGCACTGCAAAGGGTGGTGCGAACTGCCAGACACATCATCGGAGGTGAGCTTCCCTCCCTTCAGGAAATATATACAAGGCGGTGTGTGAAAAAAGCTCAGAGGATCATCAGAGACTCCAGCCACCCGAGCCATGGGCTGCTCTCACTGCTACCATCAGGTAGGCGGTATCGCAGCATCAGGACCCGCATCAGCCGACTCCATGACAGCTTCTTCCCCCAAGCAATCAGACTTCTGAACTCTTGATCTCCCACGATCAAAATACATCAGCACTGCACTTTATTACCCTTACTCTTATATCTCACACCGGACTGTCATAAATTATATTATTATTATATTATATTTTCTTTTAACAAACTGACTATCAACCGACAGCCTGAATGCCAATACAGTACAATACTGTATATTCTATATATACTATACATACTTTTTTATATATTTTTATTTTTTATTTTTATTGAATAATGTGTATCTATATAGTGCATATTGTATACTGTGCAGTGTATGTTATTATTTGTATATTGTTGAGTGTAATCATGTGTATATCAGATGCTTAAATTGTGCTGTGTTAATTTGATGTTACTGTAAATTGGTATATGTCTCATCACTGTCACGACTGCTATGTTAATCGGAACTGCACCCAAGAATTTCACACACCATTGCACTTGTGTATATGGCTGTGTGACAATAAAGTGATTTGATTTTGATTTTGATTTGATTTGAATTTCCACAACCATAGTCAACGTGCAGGACAAAATTGAAGCCATGATTAGGAAGTTGACTCTCTGGTCTAACTGCATTAACGAGAAAAACACAGAGGTCTTTTCGTCATTGCATAATTTTTTATTAGCAAATTAGCTTAGCCTTACTGACAAAGTCAAGTGTGACATAATAAAACACCTTTCTGAGCTGGCCGCGCAATTGCACAGATACTTCCCTGAGACGGACAATACAAACAACTGGATTCGCCATACATTCTCTGCCACCCCCACAGCATTTAACACCGGTTAAAAAGTAAAAATAGTACTAAATCATTCACAATTCTTTATGGGAGTAGCATATAGTTAATTCCCTCATTAAATATGTTAAGCACACAGTTTTGAATGCTATTATTGCGATTTTCAAATATTTTTGTTTGGAATTAAATATTTTGAAGTGATTCATTTCCAACCTTGTTGATTTGTTTTGTGACTCATAAATAGGTGTGGCTGGTCAAGGGTGATGGGCATGATGTGTGAATTGATACAGAATTTTGATTGTCGCTTCGGGAAAACGCTGGCTTGTAACTGCTGGTCTAGGATCAGTTACCCCAACTCAAATTCTAAACTTAATAACTAGTAAGAAGTGAAGGCTCACTCTCAGTGGCTGTGGACGAATTAATCTTTCAAGGGGATTTTTTAATGTGTAAAATTATTTAATTAAAATTAAATTCTTTATTTTATAATGAAAATAGTGCCATATGTCATATGTCATGCTACAATGTGCCCCTCACCTGTTACAACATGTCCCACCTATGGGGCACATTGTAACTTTACACTTTCCTTCTTTTCAGGTAGATGGTGAAAAAAGTATATGCTGTATTCATGAAACATGACCACATATTTGTACCAGACATGTGTAAAATTAATGTGAAAAAAGATAAAGTAATCTGAACCCAAAGTACATTTACACAAACTTAAGAAAACCAAAAAGTGTTAGTTTGTCCCCCGCTCTCCCCTACAGAGGTGTGTAAGAATTAGAAGAATTCTAATTGTAAGAATTGTAGAAATATTAGTAGTTTAATGTTTTTTTGATTTAAGTGCTATTGATTTAAGGGTCTCAGGATCACGTGAGAGTAACCCGGACCGAACTCCAGGCACGTTTCGCTGACAGAGAATGCTTGCAGGTCTCCTACCCTCTTGATGGAAGTGAGCACAGTCAGGAGGGCAGTCTTCAAGGAGAGTGCCTTAAGCTCGGCTGACTGCAAAGGCTCAAAGGGGGCTCTCTGTAGACCCTGAAGAACTACAGAGAGGTCCGATGAGGGAACGAGGCGCGGTCTGGGGGGATTCAGCCTCCTGGCACCTCTTAGGAACCTGATGATCAGGTCGTGCTTCCCTAAGGACTTACCGTCGACTGTATCATGGTGTGCTGCTATGGCGGCAACGTACACCTTCAAGGTGGAAGGGGACAGCCTCCCTTCCAACCTCTCCTGCAGGAAGGAAAGCACTGATCTGACTGCGCATCTCTGGGGGTCTTCCTGTCGGGAAGAACACCACTTAGCGAACAGACGCCACTTAAAGGCATACAGGCGCCTCGTAGAGGGGGCCCTAGCCTGAGTGATCATGTCTACCACCGCAGTTCTACCTTCCGCATCTCATCCAGGGGCCAGAAATGGAGATTTGTCCTCCCTGACCTTGCACAGGGTCTGTTGTCTGTCTGAGCTAACACATGCTTGCCCTGGATCAACAGCCGAAACCTCCGCAGGGCGAGCAGAATTGCCAACAACGAAAGGCAGTTGATGTGCCAATGCAGTCGCGGGCCCGTCCACAAGCTGGCGGCTGCGTGCCCGTTGCAAACAGTGCCCCAGCCCGTTATGGAGGCGTCCGTCATGACCACGTCATGACCACGAACTGGAGACCAGTTCTAGGGGAACACCTGCCCATGGAAATGAGAGGTCGGTCCAAGGGCTGAAAAGATGGTGACAGACCGGCGTGATGACCACACGATGTGTCCCATTGCGCCATGCCCATCTCGGTACTCGAGTCTGAAGCCAGTGCTGAAGCGGTCTCATATGCATCAACCCGAGTGGGGTGGCCACCGCTGAGGATGCCATATGCCCCAGGAGCCTCTGAAAAAGTTTCAGTGGAACCACTGTTTTCAGTTTGAACACCTTCAAACAGGCTAACACTGACGGGGTGCACTCGTTCGTGAGGCGCGCTGTCAAAGAGACTGAGTCCAACTCCAAACCGAGAAAAGAGATGCTCTGAACTGGGAGGAGCTTGCTCTTTTTCCAGTTGACCCGAAGCCCTAGTCGGCTGAGGTGTGAGAGCACCAAGTCCCTGTGTGTGCACAACATGTCCCGAGAGTGAGCTAAGATTAGCCAGTCGTCGAGATAGTTGAGAATGCGAATGCGCACCTTCCTTTGCGGGGCAAGGGCTGCCTCTGCAACCTTCATGAAGGTGCGAGGAGACAGGGACAGGCCGAAAGGGAGGAGCTTGCAATGATATGCCTGACCCTCGAATGCAAAAGCAGGAAGGGTCTGTGTCAAGGAAGGATCGAGACGTGGAAGCACGCGTCCTTCAGGTCTACCGCTGCGAACCAATCTTGATGCCAGACACTTGCCAGAATGCGTTTTTTCGTCTGCATCTTGAACGGGAGTTTATATGAAGCCCGGTTCAGTACTCGCAGGTCCGAGATTGGCTGCAACCCACCACCTTTTTTCGGTACGATGAAGTAGGGGCTGTAAACCCCTTCTTCATCTCGGCCGGAGGGACAGGTTCTATCGTGCCCTTCCGTAGGAGGGTAGCGATCTCCGTGCGCAAGGTAGCAGCATTTTCGTCCTTCACCAAGGTGAAGTGGACACCGCTGAACCTGGGTGGACACCTGGTGAACTGAATCACGTAGCCGAGTCGGACGGTCCGGACCAGCCATCACGACGGATTGGAAAGCGTAAGCCATGCGTCTAAGTTCTGCGCAAGGGGGACCAAAGGGACAACGTCGTCAGATGTATCGGCAGGTGGGGCCTCGTGTCGGGGCGGAGCTCGAGGTGCCACACCATGTCGTAGCCGTGCTGAGTCTAGGGACATCAAATCATTTACCTGGCTCCTTGTGACCACCCCCGGAATAGTCTGGGACGGGGGAGGAAGAGGCCTGTCCTTGTGACCCATGGAGACTGTCACATTGGGGGCAGATTTGTGCCACAGCTGGGTGCTCAGGGGAGGGAGACCGCCGCTGGAGCGCCAAACCTGCCAAATAGAGTGTTGGACGGTGGTCGTGATGATGGCCGTGCACACCGTATACGTGACCCAGGGAACAAGGAAACAGCTCTTGTTGAACTCTTGAGTACTGCAGCCACTTGGGCATGCAGCAAAATTAAATGCAAAGGTAACAAAAAGATGGAGAGGTCTGCTTACCAGCTCCAGAGCAGCAGGTTTCATCATCCCTGGGTCGCCCATCTCAAGGGCGCTTTGAAGCCTTTCATGGGTTCTGGGCAGCCGCGAGACGGGTGGCGTCTGCTTCCTGCGGTGGGCTCCACGCCGGGGCCAGGCTGAAGGTGCTGCAGGGGGATGCCCTTGGCGATGAGCAGACGGGGTGCGGAATCTTGAGCCGCGCCGGGGCAGGATATGCCGGATAGCCTCCTTCTACTGCTCCACCGTCGATAACTGCTGGGCAAAGTCCTTGACGGTGTCGCCGAATAGGCCAGCCTGGGAGATGGGGGCAGCAAGGAACTGTGTCCTGTTGGTCTCGCCCATCTCGACCAGGTTGAGCCAAAGGTGGCGCTCCTGGACCACTAATGTGGACATCGTCTGCCCGAAAGACTGCGCCGTGACCTCCGTCACTCGGAGAGTGAGGTCGGTCGCCGAGCGCAGTTCCTGCATCAATCCCGGGGCGGAACTACCCTCGTGCATTTCCTTTAGCGCCTTGGCGGACTTGCAGGAGAGCCATGGCGTGCAGGGCAGAGGCAGCTTGTCCAGCGGCACCGTAGGTCTTGGCCGTCAGAGACAACGTAAACCTACAGGCCTTGGACGGGGGCTTTGGGCACCCACACCAGCTGGTGGTGCTCTGCGGGCATAGGTACACCACGAGCGCCTTTATCCACCAGGGGATTGCCGAATAGCCCTTAGCTGCCCCACCATTGAGGGTAGTGAGGGCGGGGAAGCTGAAAAGATCGGGACTGGGCAGGCAAAAAGTGCCTCCCACGACCTTGTCAGCTCTTCATGCACTTCCGGGAAGACAGGAACGGGGGCAGGGCGTGGTTTTGAGCGGTGCCGCGAGCCCAGGAACCAATCATCGAGCTGCGAGGGTTCAGGGAAGAGCGGAGGGTTCCACTCTAGCCGATGCTCGCGGCTGCCCGGGAAAGCATGTCATCATCTCCGCGTCAGCCTGTGACTGGGCAATTGTCCCCGAAGGGAGGAGCCCAGCTGAGGCTTCCACGTCCGACTGGATGAGCCTGCTCTCCGATGCTGCGCTCGAGAGCTCATCACTTTCGCGGGCTCCGAATAAGAGGTCGAACTCGCCGTGAGATGAGCCGGCGGACTCATCCGGAAGCCCGATCGGGGCAGAGGAGCGTGCTGGGGAATGGGAGGTCCACGGTGGGATACCTGGCGGAGGTGGTCCCATTGGGGTCCCCAAATCTCCCCCAGTGCTAGCCGCGCTGGCCTCATACCCGTGGGTAAAAGGACCGAGGCGGGGAGCCTCTGGGGTGGCATGCTTTATTACGAAGGCGAGCCGCGACCGCATCGTTGCCATGGACATGTCCTCGCAATGAGTACATGACCATCCACAAACGCTGTCTCCATGTGAGCAGTGCCCAGACACAAAAGACATTGATCATGACCATCAGAAGGCGAGAGATAACGAGTGCAACCAGGAATAACACACAATCGGAAAGGCATCTTTAAAAAGACGTTCCATGTGTGCCACTCTTTTAGAGAAATATACTCTTTTAGAGAAATATAATCTTATTTCTGCCGAAGTGCCCAGGGGCATTCTCTGCAGTGCATCAGTGCAGAGGAGGGAGAAGCCGCTGAAATGCACCGTCAGATCCAGCAGAGGTGAATGAACAGTCGTGGGAATTCAGCTCAGTGAGCATGACCGTTTGACTCCGAAGAGAAAATCTGAATGAGTGGTTGCATACCAGCTCCTTTTATACCCGTATGTCCGGGGGAGTGGCATGCAAATACCACTCACCAATTTTCATTGGCCTTTTATCAAAGACCAGAGGTGTCTTGGGCTCCCAAGAGTGACCCCTAGTGTCACTACATCGACACAACGTCAAGTGAGTGACAGATAGGGAACAAATTTCTCTCATTTCACTTGTCACAGACACGATCTACTTCTGAAAAAAAAAAAAAACTAAAAAACAACATGGTAAGAAATATTTTTATGTTAAGCCAGTCATTCCTAAAAGTGCACAAGGAAAACACGAAACTCCACACTTTGCATTTAACTGGGTCATCCATTCTTTTGTAGTCAGTTTTCTTATTTCAACCAAGGCCACTGATGTTAAGTTTTTTTCTTTTTAATGGTTTTCTATTGAAAAATCTTGACGCAATACTATGCGCTTTGTGTTTAGATTATGAGCTCTTGACATTTTTAAGTAGTGAATAAGACAAAGTGTGATAAAATTTTATAAAATGCCTTGTTATTTTTTTGAGTAGCAATAAAGCCATGTTAAGCATTTTAGAATGTCCTTTGAACTCCATAAACCGGAGCATAATAAAATCGTCTCGGTTACGTGAAATGTAACCGTTTCCCTGAGTGGGAAAGAGAAACAGCGTAATTGCATTAGGACATGCCCTGAGTGTCACATGGTCTTAAGCCCTTATACAATCATGCCAATTTATTGTCTGGTGGCGCTTAAGTGGCGCCTCTAGGGAGCTACGTCACAGGCTCCATAAAAGCGCTCGCTTGAGTGCCATCAAGTCAGACTTTCTGCAGGACGGCACAAGCCTATACAGCTGCTAGAGAGTATGGCCAGCTTATGTAGTGTCTCGTTCCCACTCAGGGAACCAGGGTTATGTTTCACATAACCGAGACGTTCCCTTTCATTGGAACTTGAGCTGCGTAATTGCATTGGGAACGATATACATTCACGCCATGCGAACAGTAGCTGCCAACTGTCTACGCCCTTGTGGCAAGCATGTAGCAGTGCACAAGTGAGCTAAAGTGTCTGAATAAAACAGAGAAAATTATGAGTTTACTCCTGTTCCAACAGAGAGAACCTGGGAAGCATGAGTCAAACCCTCATCCAGATTATAAAATCTAACAAATGTATGCAGAGAGGACCACCCTGCTGCCATACACCTCTAGCCACAGCCCAAAAGGATGCCATGCTCCTCGTAGAATAGACTCGAATAACCGAAGGTGAAGGTAAACTGCGCTCTTTGTAAGCACTTGAAACTGCATCAGTAAGCCAATGAGACAGTCTTTGCCTGGACACCGAAACACCCCTGTTGCAACCACCAAAGCACACAAACAACTGCTTTGACTTATGTCACTGGCTAGTATGTTCAACATATACTCGCAGTGCCCGAACTGGGCAAAGCATATACAATCTTTTATGCTCCTCCGACTCAAATGGGGGAGGATAGAAAGCCTGAAAATTAATAGTCTGTGAGCGAAATGATGTCGAATGAGGTCTTAACACCACTTTTAAACACCCTGGCTCAAAATCCATACATAAGGGATTGACCAACAGGGCATGCAAATCACCCACCCTTTTAAACAATGCCAATGCTACTAGCAGGTCCATTTTAAGAATCAGAATTTTGTCAGCAATTGTTGCCAAGGGCTCAAACGGAGCACCCGAGAGTGCCTCTAAAACAATAGATAAATTGCATAAGGGTACGTGGACGGGAAAATGTTTAAACCTGCATACCCCGCACATAAAACAAGATACAAGAAAATGTCTACCAACAGAGACTCCATTGGTAACGCATGCTCAGCCACTATAGCGGCAGCATAGACTTTAAACATTAAAGCTTTAAAGCTTCATAGTTGAAGGAGCCCTAGCATTCAGAATGGGATCAACCACAGTGGGGGATAACCCATCATTCAAAAGAGCACCCCATTGAGGGGCCATACAAATAACAGGTTCACTTCCACTCTGCCAAACCTTCTCCAGATTTGTTCCTTAATCTGAGGATGTAATGTTCACTCTCCGGGCATCAAACCCTGTCTGGACAGGAGAGACAGCACATTGTTCTGTTCCCACAGAAGAATGCAACGTGCCAGTCTCAGCATGGTATGAGAACATACTCCTCATTGGCGATTGATGTAGGACACCACCGTCCTGTTGTCCAATTGGATGAGGAGATGGCTGCCCTGAATCTCAGGGAGGAAAATCTTTAATGCCAGCTGAACCATGATTATCTCCATACAGTTTATGTGCCAGTATTGCTGTTTTGCCGCTGGCCTGTCCAACCCCATAGGCTGGATGGCTCTCAAATACAGTGCTCCAACCCGTGGAGGAGGCATCTGTTGTTATAATTTTGCAGCGACACACCTGTATCAACAGAATGCCCGACATCAAAAGGCGGGTCAGTTTCCATGTTAACAGAGTTCGGAAGCACCCATGTGTCACTTTGAAGATACGGAACGCATGTGTCAGTGGTTGAATTCCCTTTGTGGAGTTCATTCAGCACTGAAAAAGATCTTGCATGCAACATGCCCGGAGGAATGCCAAAAGCCTGTGAAATTTTTCTTGCAAGAAGAACACATCCCACTCTGAGCATTGCTAGACACTGACGAAATGACAGAATGCGAACTGGAGACAGACACGCCTGCATCGCTCGCAAATCTAGCTCCACCCCTAGAAACAGAGTCTGTTGCCCTGGCAACAGGATACTTTTGTTACATACAGCCTTAGATAAAATGGCTGAGAATGATGAAAATCTTGATGTTGGGCAGCCAAAGTCTCAGAGTGGGCAAACACCAACCAATCCTCAAGATAATTCAAAACAAAGATGCCTTGAAGCCGCAAGGGTGTCAAAGCTGCATCCATGCATTTTGTGAAAGTGCGTGGTGCCAGTGCAAGTCCGAACGGAAGGATGCAAATTGATACGCTTGCCCCCGAAAGTGCATCTGAGAAAGCACCTGTGCTTAGGCGCAATATGAATATGGAAAGAAAGGTCCTTCAAATCTATTGTCATAAACCAGTCCCCCAGCTGCACCTGTGACATTATTTGTTTCTGTGTTAGCATTCTGAATTGACATTCAAGCGAAATTCAAACACTCAAAATCCAGAATGGGATGCAAGCTGCCATCTTTTTTCAGGACCAGGACCAATAATGGCTGTAAAAGCTGCATTCTCTCTGAGAAGGGGGAATCTCCTCTATTGCCCCTTTTTCTAAGAGAGAGTGAATTTCCCAAATCAAAAATGGGGCTTCCCAAACAGAAAGTTCTGACGGAACAACCCCATTGAACACTGGCGGAGCCCGTCTGAATTGAATTACATAACAATTCTTTATTGCACTAAGTACCCAGTTCGAAATGCCCTACAGCTGTTGCCAAGCTGACAGATGGGCAGACAGAGGGATTAATGCTTGGCTCTTGCCTGCAGTTCAACCTGTAACCAATAGATGGTGCGCTTGGCTTACTTTTGGCGACTGCCCTAGAACCAGTGGCACAGCGGAGGGAAGCCTTTGCTCCTCCAATACTGTGGCTGGTTGAAGGGAATTTGATAATGTTTTTGCATTTATTGTATTTAGGCATAAATGATGGGTGCCCTGAAATGTATCTACAGCAGGGTGCTGACAGAATAAACCTTTTCCTTGGTATTTGAATGGGTAAAAGTGTATGAACATTGTAGGGGAATGTTTATTTGAGAAAACTGGTTCGCCACAATGGCCCCAGAATTCTTTATGGGGGACAACGTGTGGTGCTTATGTTCACTGTGTGTTTTTGTGTACACTTCTGCCCGATGAACATCGAATTCTGTTATGCATGTCTCGAAACCTTTGGTCATGGAGAAAGAGGCTGAATTCGATCAGGCAATTATAAAAAACGCTGGCTGTGTCTCGTTTGGAAGGCTGCATACTAGGTAGGATGCGTCCTTTGAAGGCTGCAGTATACCGAGCGCCCTCCTTTAAACAAGCCTTGTTTAAACAAGACAGCCTTCATAGGACAAACGGAAATGGAACGTAACATAGTTGCTATGACAGCACGCCACTCTTTAACAAGCGCAAGCGCTTTGAGTGAGAAGGGAAGAAAGTCCCTTTAGAAGGGAATGTATGAGGTACATTTTCGGAGAGTTATAGTGATGTAAAGAGAAAAGAAAATAGATTTTACAGGTGTACTTTTAGTCTAATACTTTATTTTAATTATATATTAATATAATTATACATATTATATACTCTGCACCCATCTACTGAGGTACTTCAACTTGAGAATTAACATTCCTTGCATTTGAATATCATATTTATGGGCAAATTGGTGTCATTTTGTTTAGACATTTCCGTTGAAGCAAAGTATTGTGGTTTATGAGTGCCCATGAAGGATACACCACATGCATCCTCCGAATTCCCATGAAAGAACTCATTTGAAGGCTGCATTCGAAGAGTCCTACTCGCTTTTCTGAAACGAGACAGCCTCGATGACGTATGCAGCCGACAAATGCGACCTCCGGAGGTTGCATCCTTCCAAACGAGACACAGCCTCTGAATGTATGTAAAGCAGAGTATGTCAGATAAACAATCTTCCCTAGCGTAGAACAGGGAAGAATGTGCAAACATGGAGGGTAATTGAGAGCAAGCAGGCTCACCACAATGGTCCCAGCATTCTTATGGGGGGACACCGTGTGGTGTTTATGTTCACTGTGTGTTTTGTGTACACTTGTGCTCGATGAACATCAAATTCTGTTATGCATATCTCGAGACCCTTGGTCATGGAGACAGCGGCTGAATTTGGGAAGCTTATTTATTTATTTATTTATTTTATTTTTTTAATGTTTGCTCCCTAGCAAGCTGTGGGGAAAAAATGAACCATATTCTGGTTGTCGGACGTTTGAGGCACGTACAATGGCGAACTCACTCTGATACTGACCAAAGGGCAAAACAGGAGAGAAACAGATGCGTTCATACAGTCCAGTTTCATTCACTGAATGGGAGCTCATCCTTCGTTACACAGCAAGCCTGTCAGGCTCGTGTGTAGCCCTATATATATTGTACATTGAGTTATATTACGTGTGCCCCGAGACCCTTGGTTATGGAGGCAGAGGCTAAACTCAAGCTGGAAATATTCAATGCTCGTTCGCCAGCGTAAATTACGGGGGAAACTGAGCTAAACTGGTGTACTGAAAAACGGGTTAGACATTAAACCGATCCCAGCATGTAATGGGGGAACAACATGTAGTACCCGGATAGTGCGAAAAACCCTCACAAACAAAAGCATCGCCTTCACAAACTCGTTCCCCAGTGCGAGCCGTGGGGGGAAAACATGAGGGAAATTTCAAATGGAGCCGATATTAGCTCAAAATCATTCCTTAACGTAATGCACTTGGTTGGACTGCAAAATTATCGTGTGTAGATCCAACAGCTGACTGAAAAGAGCAACATTCATGCCGCCACCGAAAAATTGAGCAGAGATAGCAGTGCATGTCTCTTGTCTCGCCAGAAAGCCTGCGTGGTCCACAAACGGGTGAAAGATAAAAGAAACGAGTTAAAATACCTTGCATCTCCTGATTGAATCCTGAAAGAATAATGGCACAGACAAAGCACTCTGCGTGTTGGTTCGCCATCACTCCGTTGGAGAATATTCTCTTATTCCAGCCTCCTTGATCTGCGGCTGGGCTCACAAGCCCATGCATGATCAACTCTGCCAGGAGCAGTTTGCTTCGAATGGGGAGGGGAGAGAGAGAAAGGCAGAGGCCGCTCCTCTATTGCCTTATTCATGTGACTTCTCACAGAACAACACAGAAAAAGACAATAGGGACAAAGGGACCAATTTGTTCCTTACCTTCCAATGACGAAATTTCTCATACAGTGTTTCTGAATAGCGATGACTCAAAACGGTAACTCTTTCACATACTCCGTTCGTCAGAAAATGGCCATCGATCTAGGCCTCAGAGTATATCCGACGAGACTCGTGCTTTCGCTCAGGGGGAGGGCGGCAAACACGAGGAAGAACCCGATGACCGTTCATACTCCAAACTTCTCAGACACAAAGCCGAAACCCCAACTGGCTCCTGCACATGGAGCTCCAAATCTGGAGGCCGTGGAACTGGAACAAGTGGGAATAACGCCTCATGTTGACAAATTGCGAGCCTCGAAAAGTGCAGCTGTCCCTGTCAGACCCTTGTAATGTTTGGCAAAAAACACATTAAAATTGCTATGAAATCTATGCTGTATAAACGACATTCTTACATGTTCGCCACTCAAAAGGGAGGATTAATAGTCCTTGATTCGACATGAGTCGTTGGAACAAACACAGGCTTAGACAAAATCGTGCACTGAAGAACAGAAAATCTGACTCGATGGTGCAAAGTGAGCAATTTAATGGAGCCTGTGACGTATCTCCCTGGGGGTGTCGCTTAAGTGCCACTGCCAATAAACTGGCATGATAGTACAAGGGCTTCAGGCCACGTAACATTCAGGGCATGCACCAATGCGATTATGCAGCTCGAGTTCCTACGAAAGGGAACTTCGTAAGGCAAATGTAATGCTTGTATTTATGCATCAATATAATCAGAATGTGCATACCAAATAAATCTGCTTTTTGTAACTGAATCACTAGTGGTTTATCGGCATGTGCACAGTATACACACACACAATAAAAATGGCTTGTCCACATTTGACGTGCTTTGCCGCTGCCTGCTGCATTTCAGTTGCGAGAGATTCACAGATCCCTGGCCAAGCACAAGCCGTGCATCGGCTTCGGCACGAGAAAGGACCAGTCAAAAATTAGTATAGCCTAACGAAATAGTATACTATATATCAAAATGGAACGTGAGACAATTTCATACATTTATACTCATAGTCAGTGAAATGAAGTCAACAATAGTTTATTGCTGATCAATATCGTTTGCTATGCATTTTATTGAAACTGGCTAAGGTGGTCCCATGTGAGAAATGAACTCACTGGCACTAGCAATCAGTGCTGGTTCAAAGAATGAAACACGACTACCTTCTACTGATCATGTCTCTCCTGTACTGCCTGATGTTGCGTCACACTGCGTGATGTCACAGGATCTGTTTCCCTTTGACACACATTCTCAAAGGCCGCATCTTTACCTTACCATACCTTTCTTATGAACAATTCATCATAGTATATTAGTCATGTTTTATTTCCATTGACTAATGAATTAAAATAACAAACAACGAAATGCATTCATACATTTGAGTGAATATCTGGAGGAGAGAACTCTACCCTTTAGAAAATACCAGAAAAAAGAGAGCAATTCTCACTCAAAACTCTATTTATCACAGGTCAGTTTTTGATATTCTAAATTTGCTAACACAAGGAGCTGCCGCCAATGTGGGCCGACACATTTACAAATCCTCACTCGATCAGAGATCTTTATTTAGAGAAATAAACAAGGAGCAACAATGCTGAAATGCAGAGGAATGAATGTGACCTTTTCCAAACAGAGTCAAGACTGACATGCATTAAATTAATATCACAAATCAGTTTGAGTGATTTGCTTATTTTGTACATAATAATTTTTGTGTTTGGGAATAACAGTGAAAAGGGAAGATGTACATTTAAATTAGGTTAAAACGACAGTTTGTTTCTGCTCTAGATTTCTTTTTATCACCAGCCCATTAACTCCTGTCAGGTCTGTCATTCCCTCAATCTGCCTCGCTTTTTATTAAGCCTCTTGGCCTGTCACACTGTACTTAACACAAAGATACCAAGGGAGGAATACCAGTCTGTGTGCTGTAAGTGCAGCATTGCCGTGATTGGATTTTGCCTCAGTTTGGCGTGTAGCCCTCGGGCACGGAGTGTGGATGGCTTTATCACGCATCCTTGAAACTTTTCACATTTAGGCCTTTAGTGCAGTTTCGTCAATGTGAACAGGTGAATGCACTTGTGCTGTGAAGTGGCCAGGTAAGTGGCCCACATCCCTGCTTAGACAATTCATGAGTGTGAATGTGAAATGTCAGTAATGCATGGCCACAATTCGACATTGAGCCATGGATGAGTTTTGGTGCTCCAGTCACCAGTAATACACTAAGGTTTGGAGTTAAGCTGGTGTGACTCTGGCAGAGACTTAGATGGGGGGGGGGGTTGCTGGTATAACCAGATTTGAGGTAACCCAAGGCCTATTTACACCAAAAGCTGGTTTTAACCACAAACAAGACTTTAAATTCAATTAATTAATTCTTATGGACCTATTCACATGGGGGACGAAAATTTGTCCAACAACAGAAGTTCAGAAGACAACAGAAGTTGGGTCATGTGTCTGGAATCAGTATTGACAGCTGACAACTGACAGCTGTTAATATTGCTGGTCTCCGAGCACAAATAAAGTAGAAGTGGTATAACACTGTGTCCTAAACAGATGCAATGCAGTATCTCACTGTCCACATTGAATGTGAAATTGCTGTGCGATGCAGCTCAGTAACAGCCAATCACAACTCATTTGATGTTTAATGTATTGTTATGAGAAGCTGTATTTTGGATCAATGATATTTCACATTGGGTGGGGCTGCCTAGTGCAATGCCGCAGAAATAATTACTAAGTGACCAACAGAATGTCCTGTTGCTTGTAGTGGTCAGCTAGGACAAAAACTCGTATTGTATTGATGAGTCAGTGTAGGGATCCATGTGTGGCTTTATTAATAGCAAAAGCAGTAATACAGACAGGCAGGGTCGATCACCAGCAATAGTAATAGCCAAGGTAAAACAAAGACGTAGCCACAAAACAGGCACAGGGTCAGGGTAGGCAGCAAGCAATAACAGGTAATGTCCAGGGAAACGAAACTGAAACTATAGGCAGGCAGCAAAGGGTCAAAACAGGGTAAACAGTCCAGGGTCAAACAAAGGCAAGGCAAAAATAACAATAGAATGCTCAGTAATTGCAGCCAGGGCAAAACAAGACTTTGCAAAGTATGAGAGTGAGAGTGTGCCTTAAATAGTCCGGTAGATAGGGAACAGGTGTGGAGGTACCAGGGATCATGGGAAATGGAGTCCGGTAAAAGAGAGTAAATACTCGGGTGACGGAGCCCTCTGGTGGTGAGTGGGAGGAACCACAGAGGCAGGATTCATGACAGAGCCTTCCCCCCCACCCCCACCCCGTGAGCGGCTCCTGATGCAGGAGGCAAGCGATGCCGAGGGGCAGGTTTAGGTGGATGAGTCCTATGGAGCTCTGCAATGAGTGTGGGGTTAAGAATATCCTCAGAATTGACCCAGGACCATTCCTCCAGGCCATACCCCTCCCAGACCACAAGATACTGTAGCGTCCTCCCCCAGCGTCTGGAGTCCAGGAGATCTCGCACCTGGTAGACCTCCTCACCATCCACGATGATGGGTGGGTGACCCTGGTCACCAACCTCTTCCTCCTCCCCTCTCGGACCACCAGTGGGCTTGAGCAAGGATACATGGAAAGTGGGAGAAATGCGATAAGTGGAGGGCAAGGCAAGGCGGTATGATACAGGTGTGATTTGTCTGAATATTTTGAATGGACCCACGTACCTGGGACTGAGTTTCCTGCATGGTAGATGAAGTCGTAGATCACGGGTAGAGAGCCAGACCCATTGACTGGGGTTGTATTCTGGATTGGGGCGATGATGACGATCAGCTTGTTCTTTTTGCTTTCTGGCGGCTCGTTGAAGATGGATGTGTGCTTGGTTCCAGGTGGCTTCGCTTCTATGGAGCCAGTCATTGACAGAAGGAAGGTCCATGGGTTCCCCTGACCAGGGGAATAAGGGAGGCTGGAAACCAAGTGCACACTGGAAGGGAGTTAGACCGTTTGAGGGTTTATGGAGTGAATTCTGGGCATATTCGGCCCAGAGTAGATAGATTCTGATTGCAGTAGGTTCTGAGAAAGCGAGTCAATTCTTGATTCATGTGTTCAGTTTGGCTGTTGGATTTTGGATGGTATCCAGAGGTTAGGCTGACATTTATTTTCAGTTGTTGGAAGAAAGCTGACCATAAATGGGAGGTGAACAGTGTCTTCTGGTTGACCGTAGAATCTGAATACATAGTTACATAGATGTTCAGCAGTTTCAAAGGCAGTGGGCAGCTTAGACAATGGGATTAGATGGCAAGCCTCAGAGAAGCAATCTATAACGGTGAGTATGGTGGTGTGACCCTGAGAAATTGGAAGATCTGTGATGAAATCTATGGCTATATGGGACCATGGACATTGAGGTATGGGTAGAGGTTGTAGTAACCTGGCAGGAAGTTGTTTGGATGATTTACTGATGTTGCAAGTGGGACAGTTTTGGACGTGAGTAATGGTGTCTGCCTGCATGGTGGGCCACCAGAAGCGGTTGCGTAATAACTGAAGCGTGGCAGTGATTCCAGGATGGCCAGATCTGAGGGAGGAGTGGACCCATTGGATAACCCTCTTGCGAAACGAGAGTGGAACATAGGTTCTGTCAGGAAGGCAGTCAGAAGGTGGTGGATCGTGAGTCTGAGCATTGGTTATTTCTGTCATAATGTCCCATTGCACCGGAGCGATGATCAGTGTGGGTGATATAATGGGTTCTTCGGTTTGAGATTGATGTGCATATTCATGTTGACGAGAGAGAGCGTCGGCTTTGACGTTTTTAGAGCCGGGACGATATGTGACTGTGAAGTTGAAGCTTGTAAAAAAAGTGCCCATCTTGCCTGTCTAGGGTTGAGTCTCTTTGCGGTACGTAAGTACTCTAGGTTTCGATGATCAGTCAGAACGAGGAAAGTATGTTTAGCTCCCTCCAGCCAATGTCGCCACTCTTCGAATGCTGCTTTCATGGTTAGTAATTCTCGATTCCCAACGTCATATTTCTGTTCAGCGGGGCAGAGTTTGCGAGAGAAGTAGGCACATGGGAAGAGCTTGGAGGTGTACCGTAACACTAGGAGAGGATGGCTCCGATGCCAGTATTAGACGCGTCCACTTCGACAATGAATGGGCGATCAAGGTCTGGATGGCGAAGAATGGGTTCAGTGGTGAAACGTGCTTTCAGATCTTGAAAGGGTTGGACAGCTGTTGAAGACCAGGAGAGCCGAGAGCCCTCCTTCTTTAGCATCGATGTCAGGGGCGCGGCAACAGTACTGAAACCTCTGATAAAGCGTCTGTAAAAATGGGCAAATCCCAGAAAACATAGCAGCTCTTTTATCATGGTTGGTTGTGGCCATTTCAAAACTGCTCGTACTTTGCTGTCATCCATAGACACGCCTTCTGGACTGATAACATAGCCTAGAAATTATACTGACGTCTGATGGAACTCACATTTCTCAGCCTTGGCATACAGTTGATGGGTGATGAGACATTGCAGGACAGCTCAGACGTGCTTGACATGATCCTCGTAAGTGTTAGAATAGATGAGGATATCGTTGAAATATACAATTACCCATTGATTCAGCATGTCTTGGAAGACATCATTGATGAAGGCTTGGAATACAGATGGACTACTGACCAATCTGAAGGGCATGACCCGGTATTCATAGTGCCCTGTGCTGGTGGAGAATGCTGTCTTCCACTCATCCCCCTCACGAATGCAAATGAGATTGTATGCACTGCGCAGATCAAGTTTGGTGAAGTACTTGGTCATTCGAAGTTTTTCGAGAGCTGCTGGGACCAGGGCAGGGGATAACGGAACTTGACTGTGATATCATTAAGACCATGATAATCGATGCATGGGCGAAGCCCACATTCCTTCTTACCCACGAAGAAGAACCCGGCTGATGCTGGTGAGATTGAAGGTCTGATAAAGCCCTTGAAAAGTTCCTCCTCAATGTATGACTTCATAGCCTCGGACTGAGGCTGGGATAATGGACAAATTCTGCCTCATGGAGGTGTAGTACCAGGTAGTAACTCTATGGCACAGTCACTGGGATGATGAGGAGGAAGTTGTGAGGCTTTGGTCTTGCTGAAGGCTTCAACTAAGTCAAAGTACTCAGGAGGTAGGTTGGGAACTGTACTGGGTTCTACTTGAACAGTGGAAGCTCTAATGTTCCTTGGAGAGACAGGTTTTAAGCAACTGGAGATGCAAGTGCTGGTCCACTGAGTAATTTGCTTCTCGCTCCAAGAAATTTGAGGGTTGTGTCTCTGCAGCCAAGGTAGTCCTAGGATTACTGAATTGTGAGGCGATTGGATGATATACAGGCGAATGGTTTCAGTATACAGTGCTCCAATTTGTAGAATTATATCCTCGGTGGTGTGATGAACATGACCGTCACCTAGGGGGCATCCGTCTAACGCTGCCACTGCCAAAAGAGAGTCACAGGGGTAAGTGGTATGTTATGAGACCTGGCAAATTCCTCGTCAATAAAGTTGCCCGCTGCCCCAGAGTCAAGCATGGCTGTTGTAATTACAGATCTCCCAGAAAATTTTAACATAACTGGCAAATCAACACATGAAGTTGAGCAGGTTAATGAACTACAGGAACTCACTGCTCTGGGGCGATGCTGAGATGGTCGAACTGGGCAGGAGATCTTTAAGTGTCCAGCTTGACCACAATACAGACACAGGTGTTGCCTTACGCAATGATCTCTCTCTCTTCAGAGGTAAGATGAGCGTGTCCAATCTGCATGGGCTCAGATTCATTTGTGTTGCATGAAGCGGTTGGGTTAGACACAAGAGTGTTGGTGGGTCTTTGAAATTCACTGTTCCCCAGTTGCCAAAGCTGGATCTGTTGTTGAGCATACGGGCACATGTCAGCTTCAGGTTCTGGGTGATATGTCCACAGAATGGCACCAAAAGCAAGTTGTATTTTTAGATGCAAATTATATAAAACAGTCAACAGGAATGCATATTTTATTAACTATATACATTAACCCAAACCCCCACCCTAAACCTAATCATTGCACACATGTTTTTTTATAGTGGAAAAAGATTCTTCACAAAATTTTTAGAACCTAAGGTTCTTTGGGGAATTAAAAATAGTTTTTCTATGGCATCACAGTGAAAGCCCCTTTTAGGAACCTTTATTTTTAAAGGATTAGTTCACCCAAAAATGAAAATTCTCATCATTTATTCACCCTCATGTTATTCCAGGTGTGTATGACTTTCATTCTTCAGTAGAACACATCTGAAGAAAAATAGAAAAACATCTTAGCTCTGTAGGTCCTTAAAATGCAAGTGGATGGTGATCCAGCATTTGAAGCTCCAAAATAACAGATAGTCAGAATAAACATCATCCATATGACTCCAGCAGTTAAATTAATGTCTTCTAAAGCATCATGATTGCTTTTGGTGTGAAAAATATACATTTTAAGTACTTTTTAACTCTAAACCATGGTCAGCAGCAGTATGCATGTGTGACGTAATCACGTTGGCACGTGAGACACCCTAGAACTGAAGCAGGTGCGACACACCCAGCAGGTTACGTCCATAACATGGCAACGTGAATACGTCACATGGGAGACAGCATGAACTCCACCCTCTCATGAAGCTTACTGGAAGCAATGGTTTATAGTTAAAAAGTACTTAAATATTGGTCTTTTTTCACATCAAAAGTGTATCACTTTAGAAGACATGAATTTAACTGCTGCAGTTGTATGGATGATGTTTATTCTGATTGTCTGTTCTTTTTGGAGCTTCAAAAAGTCTGATGACCACCCACTTGCATTTTAAGGATCTTCTGAGTTAAGATATTTTTCTATTTTTCTTCAAATGTGTTCTGCTGAAGAAAGAAATTCGTACGGACCTGGGATATCATGAGGGTGAGTAAATGATGAGAAAATTGTAATCTTTGGGTGAACTATCCCTTTAAGAACTAAGTAAAAAGCAATTGCTGACAAAATGGGAATGTTTATTATTTTAAAATTATACCTACCTAGTAACATTTTATTACAGTAGTACTCACGTGAAACTGATGAAGTAAACGGAATTCTGTTAAATTCATTCAATTCCAATACAATTCTATTCAGTTCAATTTCATTCCTTTACCCAGATGTGATAAAATACGGAGGTTCTGAAAGCCTCATATACAATTATCTAGGTTTTATGAATTTCTTATATGTTGTTAGAGGTATGGTGAATTATCCAGGCGGAACACATTGTTAGTGGTTGAAGTGAGTCCTTTTTACTAGGAAAACATTGTAATGGTCCAGAAAAGTGCTCCCCAACTGTGAAGCAGTGATTCATTTACTTGAATATTTTAACTACTGCTCATAAATCAAAGCTTTTGTATAATAAAATGTTAAATGCAGGAATGTAGAAATACCAATAATTTTAACATAATATATCTTCAGTATAAACTTTTTGGTTTAGAAGAGTCTTTTGACAGCTCTGAAATGATATTCATAAAAATGGGATTTGAAATAGTATTTCTGAGTACTCAAACTCATTTCTATGGTTTTATACTCTCTTTCCAGCCAAACAATGATATTAAACTTCATTTTATGTATTTTTGTAATGAGTCAGGAGAGAATGGAGGATCTAAATGCAGCCTTTAATAGAAACAAAAGATGAACCAAGTAACTCAGAATAAAATGAAAACAAAACACAGGGAACTCAGTACAGAACATGACAATACATGTGAAGACTGACAAGGGAAACAGGGAAAACAAGGGAACGAGGAACACCTGTGGAAACAAATCAAGGGAAACCAATCATAAAATGAAACTACAAAAGTACTACAAAATAACAGGAAATAGGAACTAAGAATTAAAAAAAAAAAAAAAAGGGAATATGTGACAGAGCCCCCCCTTTTAAGGAGCGGATTCCAGACGCTCCAAAAAAAACCAAAACAAAAAATTGTCCATGGGGTGTGGGGGGAAAAACAGGTAGTTCAGGGGGGCACAAGGGGAGCAGAGGAACAAGACAAAGTCAGGGAGGCTTGAAACCAAGGCAGAGCTGGAGGGATGGAGAGCCAGGGTGACGCTGCAGGATCGGAGGACCAAGTAGACCAGAGCAGATCAGGCGGGCGGCCAGGGGACCAGAGCAGATCAGGCGGGCGGCCAGGGGACCAGAGCAGATCAGGCGGGCGGCCAGGGGACCAGAGCAGATCAGGCGGGCGGCCAGGAGATGAAGGAGACCAGAGCAGATCAGGCGGACGGCCAGGAGACCAGAGCAGATCAGGCGGACGGCCAGGAGACCAAGGAGATGACCTCAAGGTGGGGACAGGGTCAGGAGTCCTGGGAGGCGGCTGCAGGGCCAAGACAGGGTCAGAGGAATAGTCTCTGGGGTAGCGGGCGGAGCCGCTGGGGGAAATAGTCTCTGGGGGCGGAGCCGCTGGGGGAAATAGTCTCTGGGGGCGGAGCCGTGGAAGGCAGAGCTGTGGGAGGCTCGAGACAAAGAGTCCTGGATGAATGGGAAACGACCTCCATGGTCACGAACATGGGCGGAGACTCGGGAACGACCTCTGGAGTCATGTACACAGGAAGAGACTTGGGAACAGAAACTTTTCTTCTCTTCCTCCTCTGGATGGCCGAAGTTTGCAACGCTGGCTCTGGGATGGGCGAGGCTGGCAAATTGTTAGCCGTGGTCGCTGGCTCATTGACCGTGGTAGGCGTGGGCACAGATAATTTGAGGTAGGGTCTTCATGGACCTACGCACCGACATCAGTGGCAGATCATACAACTTGGAGACAGGGGCCATGGACGCAGGTTTTTGCATGGGGTTCCTGCCATAATCCACTGTATAAAGGGAACCGCGAAGTTCCATAGCCTTCTCCACATATTCACCGAGCATCCAGTGAGGATCAGCCGGAGGCATCAGTTCCCTCAGTGCACTATTCAGACCGGCCCAGAAGAAAACCACCAGAGAGTGGTCTGGATAGTGCCAGCTCTAAAAACTGACGGACGTGATCATCAAATGGACGGTCCCCTTGCTGAAGGAGCAAAATTCTGACGGCTGCTAGATCCATTGTTTGAGGTCAGTCTTTCTGTAACAAGTCAGGAGAGAATGGAGGATCTAAATGCAGCATCTTTAATAGAAACAAAAGATGAACCCAGTACAGAACATGACAATACAAGTGAAGACTGACAAGGGAAACAGGGAGAACAAGGGTTTAAATACACAGGGGCAAACAAGGGAATGAGGAACACCTGTGGAAACAATCAAGGGAAACCAATCATAAAATGAAACTACAAAAGAACAACAAACTAACAGGAAACAGGAACTAAACAAGAATTTCAACATAAAAGTCAATACAAAAAACAGGGACTATGTGGCAATTTTAAAGGATACATAATATGCATTTAATTTAGTTTTTACAGAATATTTTTTGTACAGTATATATTCATTTGTGTAACAAGCTTCATTAGTTTCTTATCAATAAATAAATCATAGTAGTATGTCAGATTATAAGCATTTAGTGGAGGTGGAGAACGTGATGGCGAGCACAACTTGCCGAAGCTAAGCAAGTGTGGACATTGACGACTTGGAAAAATCTACAATATCTTAACTCTCTGTCATCATTAAATCTCGCAGAGCACTTCTTGCCGAAAAGTGAGTGTGATAACCTGGCACCCTGGACAAATTTCCCACTGTGACCTATTGCTTATGGCCTCCTCCATCAAAGATTTGTAGAAAATTCTCTGCTGCCTTCTGATGATAAGTGTTGAGTGCCCATGGCCAGACTGAGTTCTTTTTCAGTATGTACAGTGCAATTACATATAGAAGCACCCAGTAACAATAATGAACACCATGCACTTTTATGTAATTATGTTGTACAACAGCCTGCAATTACACTTTGTTGTTGTTGCCATTAATTATATTAATAAAAATTAATGAATTAGTATAGGGAACATGGGTTCTGTAATATAAAGTGTTTCAAAGTGATTTAGTATCCACTGTACCAAAGTTCCTATTGCATTTAATGGACTTTTAGTGTTTGAAATTGCAAGGCTGACACAACAATTCCTTGTCGGTAATGATTATACTAAATTCCACGTGTGCCATTGATGAGTTCTCAAAACACTGTTTAAAACTGACAGCCATTAGAGAGTTTCATTATGTCACTTTGGACTTGAAGCACCGGCTAAGGCCATTTTCAAAACTCCATTTTAGAAAAATAATCTACTAAAAAAGGAAATCAAAAGTTCTCAACAGTGAAGAAATCAATCAAGTTTTATAGTGTTTTTAAACTTCAGTAATGTTGAGACTGCACTGTAAAAAATGATATTGCATTTTATCCAGCTTATAGGTTTTTTGAGCCACAGATACTACGGAATGTGAATTACTTTGCATCTACTTAAAAACACATGTTAGACCTACAATATTCCACCAAATGTTGTCCCAACTAGCCTAACAGAGTTGATTGAATGAACAATTTCATATTGAACAATGTTGCTGGTTTGTGAGTTCCCAGCATGCACTGAAACATTAATAAATTATGTGGTTAGTGTTATAGGCTTATTTTTTGCTGTTTGCTGACTTTATTTTTGGTGTTAGTGTTGTTTTTTGTTGCCACTGTTAGTTTTTGTGTGGTGATGTAAAGAGCTCATCTTTTAACTTAATGAGATTTGTTGATTGTCACTGTTATTGAGGTTTTTGTGTTAAGAGTTGAGGTCTATTGTGTGTCTATGTCAGACAATTGTACATTTGCCTTACCTTGCAAGACATACTTCTCTCTTCACAGGCAAAGACTGCAGTTAACTTCATGTAAAAGTATGAATGAAAGTTATTGTATTGTGAATTAATAGCTGTCTGAACAAGAAATTTGTAGTTCTCACAACAATAATTTTTGCATTTATTGAATGAACAAATTTACATTGATTAAACAAAGCAATAAAATTATTAAGACAGTTATTGAGAAAAGTCAAAATCTCTTGCAGCCTGTTGCCATGATATTTTACGTTTTTTTTTTACAGTGTGCATAAAAGTCTAAAGATTTTGAAATTAAAACTCTACAGGTGCAAAACACAGCTCTGTTGGAATCCTCTCCCATCTGAAACAGTTAGATGGTCCGACATGTGTTCATTGCTGTGTCAGAATACCATGATAAAAGTAAAAAAAAAAAGAAAAAGAAAAAAGTAATTTACCTATTTTCTTCTTTTATTATTTTTAAGCCAGCTCTGTTTATTCTCAAGCGATTGTAAGGGGCCATTTAGACCAAATACATTCTTGCTTTTAAAAAAAGAGATGAAGCAAGGTGAATGGAACAGAATATTTTCTTGCCTACAGAGCCCTACGTGAGGACTGGTGCTTTTATTTAGGACACTGGGCTGGGCATTTGGTGATCATCTACTGTGTCACAGCACATGCACCTGTTTTATCTGCTAACAAAAGAGGATCAGATAGTTTTGAGGGCACATTTTTTATAAGAATGAACTGAACTAAATACAGTATACAAGCTATAGTATATATATATACACTGGCGGCCAAAAGTTTGGAATAATGTACAGATTTTGCTGTTTCGGAAGGAAATTGGTACTTTAATTCACCAACATTTCTGATATTGAGTGAACTGACCCCTAAATTCAGTCCCTACAGTTCCACACTCTGTGACTTATAATATGGAAATAAGGGTATTTTACATGATAAGGTTTTTATTTTTTTTTATTTTATTTTTTGTCTTTAACAGTTTTTATTGATTCCAAACTCAAACACAAACAGCACATGAAAACACGGAATCAAAATATGTCCCCCTCCCTCCCCCCACCCAACACACATCCCAGTGGTCAGACACCGAATAATAACAGACACACATACAAGCAGACAGTCCAAAGGAAATACTCACTGACATAAAAAAAAAAAAAAAAATATTGCCCAACAAAAAAGAAAAAGAAAAAGGGTTCCACACATCAATCAATTACATACACATCATTTAAACTGTCCCTCTCCTCTGTTCCTCCCTGGCAACCCTCTAAGAAGGTCAAATAAGTGCCCCACTTCTTGTCAAAGGCACCCAAGCTGCCCAGCCGTCTATGTGTCATCTTTTCAAAGGCTGCAACTCTTCCCAATTCGGTTCACCACTCATGAAATGAGGGCACACCAGCCGACTTCCTTCGCCCAAGGATCACTTTCCTGCCGATCATCACACTGGTAAGGACTCAGTTTTTTATGTGTTTATTCCCTACGTTAACACCTCCCCCCCCCCCCCCCCACCCCCCATCACCCAAAATACAAAGATTGCTCAGGATCTCGCAGACATAACTCTGAACCCTCGACCAAAATTCTTGAATCTTAGTACAGTACCAAGAAACATGGGCTATGTCCCCATTCTCTGATTGACATCGCCAACAGGTGGGTGTGTCGTTAAGACCTAGCCTATGCAATCTAGAGGGAGTCCAATAAAAACGATGCAGAATCTTAAATTGAATGAGGCGCACCCTTGCATCCCTAGACATAGACTTGACATTTTTAAAAATCCATCCCCATTCCTCATCCTCCAGTACTAAATTCAAGTCTCTCTCCCATAACTTCTTAAGAGATGTCAAAACCCCATCCACTAGACTCTGAATTAGCCAGGAATAGTACGCTGAAGCCTTGTGACCCCTTCCAAAAGCCGCTAGTACCATCTCAAGAGTGTCTGCAGCTTTAGGGGGCTGCGTACTACAAAGTAGATGGCATAGCTGTAAGTACCTGAAGAATTGAGATCTGGGAATCCCAAACCACTGTATAATATTTTCAAAGGATCTCAAATCCCCATTTTCATACAGGTCACCCAGCGTAGCAACACCCTTCTCAATCCATTCTGTCCAGCAAAAAGGGGACTTGTTAATACACAATTTAGGGTTTAACCAAATACTTGCGGCAACATTCAGGTAAATGTCCGAATTGAGCATGTGGGAAACTTTTGTCCACACTAACTGCATGTGTGAGAAAACGGGATGTGTCTTTACTTCTCTGGGCAGCTTGGTAGAGAGACATTGCAATGGCAAGATAGCGGCAAGGACCTCCTGTTCAATAAAGAGCCAGGGAGGAGCTCTTTCAGGCGGAAGCAACCAATGCGCCAAATGTCTGAGACCAAAAGCATAATAGTAAAACAAAATCTTGGGGAGACCAAACCCACCTTTGTCAATTTGCCTGTATAACTTGTTAGAATGTATTCGAGGACGTTTACCATTCCAGATAAAGGATTTAGCTATACTATCAAATTGTTTAAGATAAAAGAGGGGAACTTCAATGGGGAGAGACTGTAATGGACTGGTAAGGACTCAGTTTTTTATGTGTTTATTCCCTACGTTAACACCTCCCCCCCCCCCCCCACCCCCCATCACCCAAAATACAAAGATTGCTCAGGATCTCGCAGACATAACTCTGAACCCTCGACCAAAATTCTTGAATCTTAGTACAGTACCAAGAAACATGGGCTATGTCCCCATTCTCTGATTGACATCGCCAACAGGTGGGTGTGTCGTTAAGACCTAGCCTATGCAATCTAGAGGGAGTCCAATAAAAACGATGCAGAATCTTAAATTGAATGAGGCGCACCCTTGCATCCCTAGACATAGACTTGACATTTTTAAAAATCCATCCCCATTCCTCATCCTCCAGTACTAAATTCAAGTCTCTCTCCCATAACTTCTTAAGAGATGTCAAAACCCCATCCACTAGACTCTGAATTAGCCAGGAATAGTACGCTGAAGCCTTGTGACCCCTTCCAAAAGCCGCTAGTACCATCTCAAGAGTGTCTGCAGCTTTAGGGGGCTGCGTACTACAAAGTAGATGGCATAGCTGTAAGTACCTGAAGAATTGAGATCTGGGAATCCCAAACCACTGTATAATATTTTCAAAGGATCTCAAATCCCCATTTTCATACAGGTCACCCAGCGTAGCAACACCCTTCTCAATCCATTCTGTCCAGCAAAAAGGGGACTTGTTAATACACAATTTAGGGTTTAACCAAATACTTGCGGCAACATTCAGGTAAATGTCCGAATTGAGCATGTGGGAAACTTTTGTCCACACTAACTGCATGTGTGAGAAAACGGGATGTGTCTTTACTTCTCTGGGCAGCTTGGTAGAGAGACATTGCAATGGCAAGATAGCGGCAAGGACCTCCTGTTCAATAAAGAGCCAGGGAGGAGCTCTTTCAGGCGGAAGCAACCAATGCGCCAAATGTCTGAGACCAAAAGCATAATAGTAAAACAAAATCTTGGGGAGACCAAACCCACCTTTGTCAATTTGCCTGTATAACTTGTTAGAATGTATTCGAGGACGTTTACCATTCCAGATAAAGGATTTAGCTATACTATCAAATTGTTTAAGATAAAAGAGGGGAACTTCAATGGGGAGAGACTGTAATAGGTAGTTCAATTTTGGAATACAATTCATTTTTATAACATTAACCTTCCCAATCATAGATAAATGTAATGAAGCCCACCTGTCCACATTACTCGAAAACTTTTTTATTAAATGGTCAAAATTAACTCTGACTAAATCACATACATTTGCTGGGAATAAAATACCCAAATACTTAATGCCCTGTTTAGGCCACTAAAAGGCGCCCGGCTGAAAAGCCGTTACTTGGCAGTATGCTGTCAGAGCCAAAGCTTCAGATTTAGACCAATTAACTCTGTAATCCGAGAATTTAGAAAAGGAATAATTCTGTGGAGGCAAGGCATAGATCTAGTGGGGTCGGAGACGAAAAATAAAATATCATCTGTGTAAATCAAAAGCTTATGCGCCAGACCTCCCAACATTTACATTTATGCATTTGGCAGATGCTTTTATCCAAAGCAACTTACAGTGCCCTTATTACAGGGACAATCCCCCTGGAGCAACCTGGAGTTAAGTGCCTTGCTCAAGGATACAATGGTGGTGGCTGTGGGGATTGAACCAACAACCTTTTGCTTACCAGTTCAATGCTTTAGTCCACTACGCCACCACCACTCCATCACCCCTGGAAAATCATCTTCCTCGCGGCTGCTAATTGTTCCAGGGCAAGACAGAACAATAATGGGGAATGTGGGCAACCCTGCCAGGTGCCCCTATCCAGAGTAAGATCATCTGAAATGAATCCATTTGTTTGTACTGCCGCTACTGGGTGTCTATAAAGTAATTTAATCCATCCAATAAAAGTATTCCCGAACCCATATATTTTTAAAATCTTAAAAAGATAATCCCATTCTATCATATCAAACGCCTTTTCGGCATCAAGTGAAATGGCAGCGACCGGAGACTGATCCACTGACCACATGATATTGATGAAACGCATAATGTTATCAGAAGAGCTATGACCCCAAATAAAACCCACCTGATCTATATGTATAAGAGATGTCATATCTTTACTTTATCGGTTAGCCAGAATTTTTTACAATATTTTATCATCTAGCTGGATCAGGGAAATTGGATGGTAACTCTTACACTCACTTGGATCTTTGTCCTTTTTAAGAATCAGACTGATCCAGGCTTGTGTCATGGTTGGTGGAAGCTTTCCATTCTTTAATGACTGCGTATAACTTCTAACAAAAGTGGAGCCAGTTCTGTAGCATAAGATCTAAAAAATTCAGCTGCAAAGCCATCTGGCCCCGGAGCTTTGCCTGTAGGCAGGGCATTAATTACCTCATCAAGCTTCTCCAATGTTATCTCAGAATCAAGATAATTTTTTTGCTCAGTCATCAATTTTGGGAGTTCTAATGGTTCCACAAAGTTTCTAATATCCTCATCAGTAGACGAAGATGTGAAACTATAAAGATCAAGATAGAACTCTTTGAAATCATTATTAATATCAATGGCTGAGGTAAATATTTCACCACCAGCAGATTTCACTGAGGGAATGGTAGAAAAAGACTCTCTCTGCTTTATATATCTAGCCAAAAGTTTTCCTGCTTTGTCCCACGACTCAAAGTATGACTGTCTTGCCCTGAATAGCCAAAACTTCACCTTCCGTGACAAAATAGTATTATATCTGTATTTCAGTCAGGTCAATTCTCTGAGGCCATCAGACGACATTCGGCACTTCAGCTCTGCCTCTGCACTTTTAATATTCCCTTCCAACTCCACGAGTTCTCATGCTTTGGATTTTTTGTTGAATGAGGCATACTGTATGATCTGACCCCTAAGAACCACCTTAAGTGCCTCCCAAGCCACGCTCACAGAGGATACTGAGGACCCGTTGGTCTCATATATACATTGATTTCAGCCTTTAACATTTGTTGAAAATCAGGATTTTGCAAAAGGGATTCTGTGACACAACTCAACAGCAGGAAGGAAGTAGACACAGGGAAGCGGGGTTTCTTCAGGCACAGGTAAGATTTTTAAACGGCCACTTCAAGGTTTTTCAAGTTCACAAACTCGTCAGATTCACAGCAGGTAGTCAAACAAACACATCAGCTTCACAGGAACGTAATAACCTCAACACATCAGCTTCACACACATAAGAGATTAAACCGCTTCAGATTCGGGTACACCATGGCCTTTCTTGTGCCAGACTCTCTCACCCTGCTGCTGGTGGCGTGGCCGGTTATATGCCACTCTCCCCATGCTCACTGGAATTAGAGACAGGTGTTCAACATAATCTTGCTCAGGTGCAAGCACCCTTACTGCTTTCTCTCTCTCCGGATGGACGCTTGACCACACCTCCACTGCCACAGATACATTAAAGCGGCAACTATATGATTTCTTTTTCTCCATATGTGGCAACACCTCTAAACACACCAGGGCGTGTTCTGAGGCTAAGATGTTTCCAATTGAGCAATCAACAACAGATGAAATGAGGGACTTAGTTATGTATAAAAAAATATTTTCTAGAATAAATCTTATGGACTGATGAAAAAAATGTATAGTCCCTACCAGATGGGTTCAAAAGTCTCCAAATATCTGTAAGACCAAGATTTTTACACATCCTGTGAAGCGTCAATGTTGCTCTAGGGGGCTTGCATACTTTTGCTTCACTATGATCAAAGACTGAATCCATCAAAAGATTAAAGTCTCCTCCCAATACTACACCATGAAGGGTGCCAATGGCCCGCAACATCCCTCTAAGATCTACAAAAAAGCTCTGATCATCAATGCTAGGTGTGCAAATACCAGCCAAAACCAACCCCCCCCCCCCAAATCTATGCCAAAACAACAATGACTCTTCCCAATCCATCCCCAATCTGTTTGAGGCATTTGAACCACAGATGTTTACCTATCAATGCAATGACTCCCCTGCTCCCACCCGAGCCCGCACCAAAGAAAACATGTCCACCCCAAATCCTCCCAGCTTCCTGCGGGGAAAGATGCGCCTCCCGAAGAAACACCATGTCAAATCTCCTACGTTTAAGAAAATAAATAACCTTCCCTCTTTCCATGGGGCACCCCAAACCACCCACACTCCACGCAGAGAGAGACAATCCACCCACACAAACACCGACACGCCAATATAACAGATAAAATATATTGTGTGTCAAAAACAAGACCATAAAGACCACGGTCCAACACCAGTGCAACAATCAAACCCCAAACCTTCCCCAGAACAAAACAAACAGAAAAAAGACAAATGTGCGCATTAACCCCGCGCACGACAGTGCCAACCAGTGTCCATCCCTCCAAACTCAAAAAGTCCATGCACACCCATGAGAGCCCACGTAACAACCCTGCCACCGGGTCGCCCAAGACCGGCACCTCCGCACAAACCCTATGAGGCAAAATCACACAACAGAAAATACTCTGCAAAACAAACTCCAGCCAGTAGGCAGAACAAACACAAAGAACGCGCAGACCCACTCACAGAACCATCCCCAAGGTGTGCTCCTCCACAAAACAAACTCCAGCTGCCAGAGGAATCAGCGCATAAAAGAAATAATTAAAAAAATAATAATAATAAAAGAAAAATAGATAAATAAATAATAATAAAAAATCATTTTAAATAAAAAAATTCTATATATGTAAAGCCGTTCAGATTCCTCGGACAGTCAAAGGAGAGTTCAGTGAGCCGGCTGCTTCACAAATGTAGCAGCTGACACAATCCTCCCAACGTCCCGCAAAAATACTCCACAAAACAAACTCCAGCCAACAGGAGGCACCAGCACAAAGAATGAGCAGGTCCATCCACAGAACTGTCCCGAAGGAGTGCCACTCCATAAAGCAAACTCCAGCCGCTAGGCGGAACCAACATAAAAAGAAACAAAACAGGTGTCCCGATTCCTCGGATGGAAACACACCATGATTTCCTCAGTCCATCAACTTTATAAAAGACATCGCTTGTTGTGGGCATGTAGATATTTTGCGGCCATCCTTAGTATCCATTCTCAATCTGGCCAGGAACTTCAGTGTAAAAGTGATCTTCCGTCAATGCAAAAGTTTCTTGAAGGAGTATTATTCCCCAAAACTTACTCCAGCCGCTAGGCGGAACCAACACAAAAAGAAACAAAACTGGCGCCCAGCTACCTCAGACAACCAAAAGCAAGCACAGAGAGTCAATCCACTCACATGAGAAACACCAAATGGCTTACTCATTCCAATGATTTTATGAAAGACAGTGCTTGCTTGGGGCATGTAAATACTTTGCGCCCATCCCCAGCATCCACCCTCAGTTTGGCCGGAAACACCAGTGCAAAAGCGATCTTCCGTCGATGCAAGAGCCTCCCGCACTCACTGAATCGACCACGCCCCTCTCCCGTCGAACTCGCAAAGTCCGGGAACAAGAAAATGCTGCTACTCCTCCACTCCCCGCCCTGCGCAACACAAGATCTCCACCAGATGATCCCAGGAATCTGGCTAGAATCGATCGGGCCTGCCCCCCCATCGGATCCGTGAGCCGGGACCCTGCGAGCCCGCTCCATCCCCAGCCCACGGCCCGCCATGTCAAGCAGACCCGGAAAGAGCCCGTCTAGGAACCCTACCACATCTCCACTCCCCCCACGCCCTGGAACTCCAACAACTTGGATGCTATTCCGCCTGCCCCCACTCTCAAGATCTTCCAACCCCTCCCAAATGGTTTCCATGTCCATCCTAGTCGCCAGCGGATTAGCGGATAATTCCTTTTCCGATGACTCCAGACAATCGATCCATCCCTCGACATCCGACACTCCCGCAACCAACCCAGAGAACCCCGCCTCCATCGCCACAACCAATCGACGCACCACAGCGAGATCCTCCAAGTCCGCAACAACCCCTGCCAGCACCCTCCCACCACACCGCCCAAACCGAGTCCCCGGTCCGCAGGCCCACCAGAGGCCTCAGCCCGAGCACGCAAGCATCCTTCAATATCTCCAGAGCCTGAGGACCTCGACCTCCCTGCCACACTGACCCCAAATAACAAATATGTAGCAGGGTGCATCGAATTTCACCAGACCATAACACAAAATAACTAAAAACTAGCAAAGTGCGCAGAGCTCGCCGTTCACATGTCCGCTCCTCGCATGCCGTCCATGAAAACTCTCAAGACATGTTTTTAAAAGTTGACATGGTGTTGAAAAACGTGGTGCTCCTGTGCGAGATGCTGACAAACCAGCAAAACACAACACAAGGGTTAAAGACATCCATCTAGAGTATGAATATTTTGTACATAGCAAAAAACTATTGAAAAACAATGCAGAAGCAGGGCTGCATTAACGCACTGGCTAACCTGGGCTTACGCCCCGGGGCCCCTGGCTGCAGGGGGGCGTCTGTGTCAACAAATATGCATGCTGTGGACCAGCTATGTCTAAGGCTTATGTTAAAATATAAAATTGTATTTCCATTACATTGATGTGTTCTTACAAACCATCAGATAATTTTTATAGGTATTCCAATTTTGTGCATAATTACTTTTAGTGGTGAGTAATTATGAGGCCAGATGCCACCCATGTTTCTTCCAGCACTATAAATATTCTCTCTAAAAAACAATCTCTTTTTAAATGTCAAAAACGCTTCCTTATTTGGTCTTTGCAGCTCCGAACCTCTCCTGACCCCCAACCCCTGCCAAACCTTAATGGCCTTTTCTCCAACCGTAAACAGATTGAATATTTAAACATCCTCTTCCTTTGCAAACCACTGTCTTAAAAAGGACATTTCCAAAGTTCACTGTAAGGTCTGTCCACCTCTCATTCCTGCTTCCCGAACACCCACCCCTTCTTGCAGAGCCGTCTGACGAGGCTCCATGAAGAGGGGGTTAGCACATCTGGACATATTCTGAATGGGTTGAAACTGCTGCAGGAAGGTGAGGGTAATGACTTGGGTATTTTAGTCTCTGACGTCTGGAAGTTGGTATATTGTTAGCATAATGTAAGCTTTTGGAATAAAAAAAGGTACAATTTACAGGCAAAAGCATGGATAGTGGTGGGCAACTACTACTCAACTTATACACACTTTTTATTTTTATTTTACAGGAATAGCATTAAAGTAAAGACAGGAAATGATAGGGAGAAATGGTGCAAAAGGATTAGCAAATGTTGCAAGCCAGATTCAATCTCATGTTGCTACATGAGAACCAAGGCTGAACTTGTCTGAGCATGTGTGTTAACCATTAGGCCATGGCTCAGGCAAAATTTTAAACCAGATACAAGGTGTGATTAGAGTTTAGATGAAATTTTGTCACTTAAGGGTGCTGCTCCTGGCGAGGTGAATGTAGTGCTTTCAGCAGCAGATAATACGCGGACACTGCGCTCCCGCCACTTTCCCAAACAACATTAAAGTGGAACAGATCATGTAAACACTGAGCACTTTACATCAAAGCAGAAGACTTCATGTTTATACCCCCAACTCCCCTCTCTCGTTCTCAAATACGATGGCATTCCTGCATTTACAGGGCCAGCCTATATAAGCTTTTTTTATTTGTATTTTTTTATTTTTTATTTTTTTTATTTTACCAGTCTCAGCAGACTCTGTTTGAGCTGCTGGTGACACATTTTCTTTGTTTACAGAGAGATGACAATGAAATTGCATCAACTGTATTTTACTCTGCCCCAAATGCATGTGTAAACATTAAAGGAGTAGCTCACCCAAAAATGAAGATTATGTCATTATTTACTCACCCTCAATGTGGTTACAAACCCATATGACTTTCTTTCTTCTGTGGAACACAAAAGGAGATGTAATACTGCAAAAAAAAAAAAAAAAAAAAAAAAAAAAAAAAAAAAATATATATATATATATATATATATATATATATATATATATATATATATATATATATATATATATATATAATTTTTTTTTTTTTCCAGTAAATAATATCTAAACCTTCTTAAAACAAAATACATTTACTTGAGAAGCAAAATGACAAGATATTGTTTTCAGAGAAATCTAACAAAGAATTTAATGCTTCTGCTTAAAACTAGAAAATACTATTTGCCAAATGGTAAGACAAACTTGAATCAAGAAACCTGATTCAAAGTTAAAACAAGTGTATTTTTCCTTACACAATTTGCAATTTAAAAAAAAAAAAAAAAAATTTTTAAGCATAAACCCCACTAAATGCTTTTTTTTTCTCTCTCTCTCATTAACACTTAATATCTATAGTCATTCTGCTTCTCAAGTAATTTTTTTTTCTTCTACTTTTAAGAATGTTTAGATATTTCTACCAGAAAATATGACAAAATACTCAGGCAGGCAGATTAGTCAGTCTCAGTAAAAGTAGGGATGGGATTTTGTCTCCTCGAGTACACATCGAGTACTTGAGGGGCAATGACATGTACATAACTGTATATAAAATAAAATGTCTGAAAGAGCATGTGAGCAGAGCGGAGCATTGAGTGGAGCGGTTATAATTCCACCTGAGTGGAGAGCGCCTTTCTGAAGATTCCACTCCGCTCTCTCAGGCCACTCAGTGCCGCTCGCTCAACCCAGAATGTGCTTGGTGATGTGCTGGTTTGGGAATCTGCGAAATAAGCAATAAGCTTGAAGTTATGGAGTTCAAACATTGTTTTAGTGAAGTTGCAAACCTAATAGCCTAAATAAATGCAAAGTATAAATCAAAGTTAAGAACGAGGAAATCAAAAGGGAGTGTGGAGAGACCGTGAGAATTAGCAAATATTCGAGGATGTGCAGCAAAAGGTGAGCTAGTAGGCTACACTACTATTCGATAATAAATTAATAGATAAGTAAGGTATCTTGTTGTTTTGCCATCATGTCAGTGCAGCTGCCAGCTAGATGCAGGCCCGGTTTTGTATGGTTGCGAATGTTAGAGCACCATCAACTGAATATGTATGCTTAATAATACTGTATATTGGCAAATAATCTTTCCTTGAGTCCAGGCAAACACACACAAAAATTCCCTTCATCAAAACTAAACTGTATGATCTTGCAGATCAGTGTGTCTTAATTTGCAGGCGGAGCATTTTGCTTTCATGCCTCCATTGTACAATTGAGCATTTGATTAGTAAAGATTTCCTCTCTCGCATAGAGAATCTCATAGCGGAATTATCTCACTTTATCGACCGCCTGTTGCTTTCGATTTCTGCTTCGGGATGAAGTGGCACATAACTGCTGGTCAGTTTCCCAAAACGTAAAAAACTGACTCTAGATTAGTGGTTGCAGATAACATCTTCGACATCGCTTGCTGCATTCATGCGCAGAGAAAAAAGCTATAAATGACTGAACATTAGAAAAAAAAAAAAAACTTTTCTTAAACGAAGGCAATTAAATAATTTGTATTTGTTTTGCGATCATTAAACATGATTTCATCTAATATATATATTGGACAAAATCTCACTTTATGCAGGACAAATATTTTTTATTTGTTAAATCCATGGTTAAACCTTGCTGTACATAAAAAGAGTGCAAGCACAAGACATGATCGTTTGACACATATAAAGTCCAGATTCACTTTATGCTGCTTTAAAAATATCAAGAAAAAAACAAAGGGGGCACATGGTATCAACTAATATAATAATTATTATATACACTACCGGTCAAAAGTTTTGAAACACTTGACCGAAATGTTTCTCATGATTTTAAAAATCTTTTGATCTGAAGGCGTATGCTTAAATGTTTGAAATTAGTTTTGTAGACAAAAATATAATTGTGCCACCATATTAATTTATTTCATTATAAATCTAAAATTTAATTTAAAAAAAAAAGTTTTTGAAATTGATGACTTGGACCAAATAATAAAGAAAAGCAGCCAATAAGTGCCCAGCACAGAGATGGGAACTCCTTCAATACTGTTTAAAAAGCATCCCAGGGTGCTACCTCAAGAAGCTGGTTGAGAAAATGTCAAGCGTACATTTCTGAAGATGCTAAAATATAACACAGTTTTGATTTATTTTGGATTTTGTTTAGTCACAACATAATTCCCATAGTTCCATTTATGTTATTCCATAGTTTTAATGACTTTACTATTATTCTATAATGTGAAAAAAAATTATAATAAAGAATGAGTAAGTGTTTCAAAACTTTTGACCGGTAGTGTAAATAACCACAGTCCTTTAGATTGCATATGATTTGTACATATAAATTTGTAGGGAATATTAATAAAGCAACAACACTGAAAAAGAGAAAAAAACATTCACTGCTCTTTTCTGGATAACTTAATACACCCTTTAAAACTGAACACAAAATAAGGATGAGAAATTGCTCATTTTAATTTACAGACCCAAAGTCTGATAGCATTAAATCAGAAACCTATTAATGTATCAAATCTACAGTATAATCATTCCTTGGAGACAACTGAAAAACAATTATGAATTTCACTTTTACCTGCAATATTTTTCCTGGTACCAGTCCAAGTTTTCATTGTTTTAGTGAAGTTGCAAACCGTATAGCCTAAATATATGCAAAGTATAAATTATGAATAATTATGAATTTCTGATTTGTACATTACTAATCATTTGATAGTATAATAAATGTTGGCCTATAGTCAATATTTTACCCAGAGGGGCACTTCAGCCCATGTGGGCAAAGGGGCAGTTGCTCGGGCCACTGTAGCTACCCCCTGTGTACGTGCTTGGAACCAAGTATACTACAGAGAAATTTAATGTCGGAGCAGGATTTGAGTGAACGTTTTTTACCGGTGAGTGTGAGCGGTACTTAAGCGGAGCGTCCACTTGGGCCGTGAGCGGTTGAGTTGAGCGCACACGCATGGAGCGGGTTATTGAGCAGAGTGTCACACCGCTCCGCTTTGCTCACATGCTCTGATGTCTGACAAATGTCTTTGGCTGCTGCATTGCATCTTGTTGTTCCAGTGTATATTCTATTTATTATTATAGGCTGTTATAAAATCATCTGTTACAAAATGTACAAAAGATTGCATAATCAAAATATAATGCATCATATATTTCATTATGTGAAGATTTGCTGCCCAACTCAGTGAAAGAATGTGCACAATGCATGCCTGTCTGTTCTTTCTTCAGGTTACCATAATAATCTTAGTAAGCATGTGTTAACTCTAAATGATGATTCACAAAAGTTTTTCGTTTGAACCTTTTATTTGCACCATCCACACACACTAACTAACTTACTCATCTTATTTCTCCCAACTCCCTCTCTCTTCACCCCCCGAACTCTGTTGCCCCCTGTGGACACAAGACTATAGCTCAACTTAACAATCTCCCCTAAAAAAAAAAAAAAAATACTCAATACATATATTACAGGAACATCTCATAAAGGAAATTAACAGTGACATTTGTTTTTGTTTTTTGTTATTTAGACTTTTTCATGCTCCCATACACCCTCGCTTAAAGTTTTCAGAAGAAGTAATGTAGATGCCCCCTTTTTAGTTAGGCAATCAGCAAGCTGTTTCTTTGTGGCAGACCAAAGGATTTTCTGGACGCTTCCAGAATGGATTAGCTCCTTTATGCTGCTGATTTCAAGACGAAGTCTCTTTTCTGTGACAGACTTTGTGGACTTCACAGCATCTAGAAGAGAATGATTATCGGTCACACAAATAATTGGCAATTTACTCAAATTTCTTTCACCTGTTGTAATTTCTGAGTAAAATGCAGACAAACACATCCCATTATCAATGCCATCCGTGAGTGCCAAGGTTTCTCCTGCCAAAGTACTTCTGACAACTCTTCTGATTCTCTTAGACTGCCAGGAGATAGGCGAGAATTTTCCATCTTCTCCCATCAACAAGATAAGGTGGCCACCCTGAGTACCACCATCTGAAAGATTTCCCATCGAGGCATCACTGAACACAAACAGTTTTAGGGAGCTGACACTTCTAGGTTCCGAAACTTTAGAGTCACTTCCTCCGACTTCAGTTTTCTGATAATCTTGTTTGCATCATGTAAAGTCTCAACAGTAGCATGTTTTGTAGTAGAAGCAAGGATAGATGTGTCACACATTACATCTGGTCTACTCTGTCTGGCAACCCAAAGAATTTGGCCAGTCTTAGACCTCAGCATGTCAGTCTCACAGTCTGTCAGTGGAGCATCACGTTGCACAGATCTGGCCGGATCCATAACAATTAACTGAAGACTCTTTATATATGTGCTTTGATGTACATGTATTTCACCATGTCCAGAAGAGATCTCCATTCCTACATAACTGAAACTGTTGTGCTCTTCATGTCCGACTTGAAAAGCAGATCTCAAATGTGGGATGACCAAAGAGCAAAATGTTTTGGAACCTCCCCACAAAAAATCATCAACATGAGAAGCAAGAATTCCAGTTAATTCACCACTGTCATCTATCCAGTAGAACACTGCAGGGTCAAGGACACACAACCCCCCAGCTGCTGCATGGTACCTTTAACCTTGTTGTACAAGTACAGAGAGGCATTTGCCAGCCCATACACACATTTATTCAACTTCCACACACTTAAATACAGCATTTATTTTCCAATTGTCCAGCTCAGCCTTTTTTGCTGTGACAAAAGTCTCATCTTCAATGACCAACACATCACTTTCATGGTGATTACAACTTGGCAACGTACTATCTGGGGAACAACCTGAAGGTCATCCACTTGTGTCAGGTCAGCTGACCCAGTAGCGCCTATAACCGTCTCTGGGTGAATTACTGTAGATTGTACCAGTTTTATGTTTTCCTGTAGCTTTTCCTGCTCTGCCAAGAATTTGTGCTGTCTGTGATTCACCGCTTTCTCTGTCAGTATATGTAATTTTTTGTCCTACTTTCAGTCTAGTAACATGATTTCCCAACTCTCCCCCTGGCTGGGTTAAAGTGTTATTTTGTTCACAAAGTTCATCAACTTGATTCGCAGGTGCTTCTTCCACACTGTCAGTTTCACTGTCATAGTCCATTCCAGATAATCCTGGAGGCTGTGAAATAGTGTTATCCACAACGTTCTGTTTATCTGCACTGTGCAATAGTTCTCCGTTTTTCGGAGCCTGGAATGATGCATACGAACGTAAGTACCTCCATGCCTTACAAATATCACTGCCCCATCCTGGCCAATGACGACACCTGGACCTTTCCACTGCGCAGTGTCTGCATGTTTGTAGAACACTTTGTCCCCAGTTTCATATTTTTCATCTGTGGGCCGCAGTTTTCTGCGAAGGGCTCTCTGGATTCTCTCAGAGCATTCAGCCTCTGTAAATGCTCTCCTTGCAGCATGCAAAGCTAAAATGTGCCGTCCTACACATGTACTTATACTAGTACCTTCCAGAGCTGGTGGCTTATCAGTAAGGACTGACAGTAGATTTGGATTTTGTCCAAACACAAGCTGGTAGGGACTGTATCCGTGCACATTGTGCAAAGAGTTTTTTGCCATAAGTGCCCAATCTAGGGCAGTTTTCCAGTCACATCTGCTGTCATTTTTTACTTTCATTATTATTTCTGTGAGGGTCTGATTGTGTCTCTCTAAAAGACCATTGCTCCAAGGGCTATACGCTGCTGTGGTCTTTACCTCAATGTTGAACTTTCTGCCATATCCCTCATTTCATTATTATTAAACTCTCCACCATTGTCACTGAACAGTCTTTTGGGTGGACCATGCACACTAATCCAGCAATGAATGAAGGTCTTCATAATTTCACTTGCCTTTTTTGTAGTCACAATGCTTCCCGCACTAAAGCGTGTGAAGTGGTCAATGACATAGAGATACCATACTCCTGCGCCCAGCTCATGCAGGTCTATAGCCACTGTTTCATTGTAACTTGAGGCCATAGGGAGTCCCACAACAGGTTTAGGTTTGGGTCTGCTGTATTTAACACGTTTCACATGTGTCTACTATGTCCTTTAAGATCACAGTGCATTCCTCATCATGATTACCTGAACAGGACAGCAGCTTTTTTAGTCTGTCTACGGAGGCATGTCCAAACTGTTTATGCAATTTCATTAGGACTTTCCTTTTTTCTTTTGTAGTCATGTTCTCTGTCACAGTTAGAACTTCATCTTCACTACACTTTTCAGAGTCACATGACATATTCTTCTGCATTAGGTTCACACAGTAATGCCCTGATGATGTAAGTTCAAGGCTTACAGAGTGCTTGAACATTATCGCTTTGTCATTTTGAAGATCCAGAATGGCCCCTGCCTTTTTTAGTGGAGCTTTACTCAAAAGCAATGGGATATCTGCTGGAACTACTTCAGTCTCTATGTGACATTTAGTGTTTCCAATTATGGCTGGAATTTTCACTTTCTTTGTAGAGTGTACAACTCTTCCATTGCCAAATCTGAAAGCTCTTGCACTATCTGTGTGTATCATTTTCTTATGCTCTGCTGGTTTTAGTCCACTGACATAATGATCAAAACATTTCTGTCCACATACCGTTTTTGTGCAAGCTGTATCAGTGACTGCTGAACCAAGAGATTCAACCATGAATATTTCTGCGTTAGACAAGGAATCACTGGAAAACAGTGTGACGTTACACTGCTCTATGTCCTCTGTCAGCTTGGCATATTCATCTCTGTGAGGGGAATCCTTAGCCCAGTGATACGTGCTTTGACAAATTGCACATTTGGAGCGCCTACCATATCTATCAAGAGGATTTGTACCTGCCAGTGTTTTTGATTGTTTTTGTGAACGCGACTTCTCTCTCTTACTGGAATCGGTGAAATATGCGGAATCACCGTTATTGTGACTTCTATGCATAAGCTTTTTGCCAAAAATCAGTTTTAGAGTAGATTTCAAGCAGAACAAGCAGTAAGTGCTAACTGTTTGTCTTTAACATCAAGGCCCGCTGTGTCTAGAAGTTTAATGGCCAATACAGCATCTGGAAGAATCATGCTGGAGTGACGCAACTTCTTATATTTACAGGTGTATCTCAATAAATTAGAATGTCATGGAAAAGTTCATTTATTTCAGTAATTCAACTCAAATTGTGAAACTCGTGTATTAAATAAATTCAATGCACACAGACTGAAGTAGTTTAAGTCTTTGGTTCTTTTAATTGTGATGATTTTGGCTCACATTTAACAAAAACCCACCAATTCACTATCTCAAAAAATTAGAATATGGTGACATGCCAATCAGCTAATCAACTCAAAACACCTGCAAAGGTTTCCTGAGCCTTCAAAATGGTCTCTCAGTTTGGTTCACTAGGCCACACAATCATGGGGAAGACTGCTGATCTGACAGTTGTCCAGAAAACAATCATTGACACCCTTCACAAGGAGGGTAAGCCACAAACATTCATTGCCAAAGAAGCTGGCTGTTCACAGTGTGCTGTATCCAAGCATGTTAACAGAAAGTTGAGTGGAAGGAAAAAGTGTGGAAGAAAAAGATGCACAACCAACCAAGAGAACCGCAGCCTTATGATTGTCAAGCAAAATCGATTCAAGAATTTGGGTGAACTTCACAAGGAATGGACTGAGGCTGGGGTCAAGGCATCAAGAGCCACCACACACAGACACTACAGTTGTCGTATTCCTCTTGTTAAGCCACTCCTGAACCACAGACAACGTCAGAGGCGTCTTACCTGGGCTAAGGAGAAGAAGAACTGAACTGTTGCCCAGTGTTCCAAAGTCCTCTTTTCAGATGAGAGCAAGTTTTGTATTTCATTTGGAAACCAAGGTCCTAGAGTCTGGAGGAAGGGTGGAGAAGCTCATAGCCCAAGTTGCTTGAAGTCCAGTGTTAAGTTTCCACAGTCTGTGATGATTTGAGGTGCAATGTCATCTGCTGGTGTTGGTCCATTGTGTTTTTTGAAAACCAAAGTCACTGCACCCGTTTACCAAGAAATTTTGGAGCACTTCATGCTTCCTTCTGCTGACCAGCTTTTTAAAGATGCTGATTTCATTTTCCAGCAGGATTTGGCACCTGCCCACACTGCCAAAAGCACCAAAAGTTGGTTAAATGACCATGGTGTTGGTGTGCTTGACTGGCCAGCAAACTCACCAGACCTGAACCCCATAGAGAATCTATGGGGTATTGTCAAGAGGAAAATGAGAAACAAGAGACCAAAAAATGCAGATGAGCTGAAGGCCACTGTCAAAGAAACCTGGGCTTCCATACCACCTCAGCAGTGCCACAAACTGATCACCTCCATGCCACGCCGAATTGAGGCAGTAATTAAAGCAAAAGGAGCCCCTACCAAGTATTGAGTACATATACAGTAAATGAACATACTTTCCAGAAGGCCAACAATTCACTAAAAATGTTTTTTTTTATTGGTGTTATGATGTATTCTAATTTTTTGAGATAGTGAATTGGTGGGTTTTTGATAAATGTGAGCCAAAATCATCACAATTAAAAGAACCAAAGACTTAAACTACTTCAGTCTGTGTGCATTGAATTTATTTAATACACGAGTTTCACAATTTGAGTTGAATTACTGAAATAAATGAACTTTTCCACGACATTCTAATTTATTGAGATGCACCTGTACATTCAAACTCAATGATATAATCAGTCATCGGAATCCTATAGTCTCTTGTGATCTGATCAAACTCACTGTATGCATCGTATTGCCGATCCTTTTCCTCTTTTAAGAACACTGAGTCCAGTTTGTCTAAAATGGTTTTCATACTGTCATCTTTGTTTAAATCCTCTGTGGAAATTTCCAGAGTGGCATCCCTTGCTCTCTCTGTTGGCGATAATGCGACAGCCAGGGCTTGTTTCTTTCCTTCCAATTCCGTAATGCGCATCCACATTTCCACCTCATGTTTCCAACTCTCATATGACTTCTTTTCATCAAACTGTGGTGGAATCTTGTAGTTACCAGCAGCCATCCTCTGCTACCAATGTTAACTCTAAATTATAATTCACAAAAGTTTTCATTTGAACCTTTTAATTGCAACATCCACACACACAAACTAACTTACTCCCCTTATTTCTCCCAGCTCCCTCTCTCTTCACCCCCCGATCTCTATTGCCCCCCTGTGGACACAAGACTATAGCTCAACTTAACAGCGTGCACCAGTTTTTTTTAGTGACTGTCTGAACCATCTATTTTCAAATCGCGGTTGGCTTAACAGGAGACGCCATAAACATCGCGTGGTTATTATGCGTGTTAGGTTGTAGTTCAGTTTTGTAGATGCTGCATTCTGTTCCATTTAGCTGCGCTCTGTCTAGCTGTTTGAACCACTCGCAGTGCGTTGAGTCCACTGCCACATGCGTCTGGTGTGTGTGTCTCGCTCCTGTGGGGAAAGCCGCAATGCTCTGTATTGTTGTTGCTGTGTTGATTCATGATGCGTACCATTCAACTCGGGGAATCGAAATTTCCACCTTTCAACTGGGGAAAGTGCAATGGAATGACACTTTATATTCGTCGAGATGCAGGTGTGTGTTACTTCATGCAAACATGTCGGCGCCCAGGGCAGGGAGGTTTACAGTCAGTGACAATCATTCACTTTTATTAAATTATATCCATTAACGAGTCAAAATTCTTACATTAAATGATAATAAAACGTGTTTAGCAAATGTTTTGCAGAGACAGGTGTTCAAAACACGGTTAATTACACTCTCTTTTGATGATTGTAACGATAGCATTGCAGCGTCATATATCAGTTTGTTTGCTATGAGACATCTCTGACAAATTAATATACCCCTCAAAATCACAACATAATCAAACTCAAAATTAAAAATAAGCTCCCTCTTTGACACATTTGTGTTTAGTTGTTAGTTTTTCTGATCGATCATTGCTGCCACGTCCAAGTACTCGATTACTCATGCCTGTCTCAGTAAACATTCACTTTCATTATATGAAAAAAGATGCAATGAAAGAAAATGGTGACTGAGGCTGTAAATTAAGTCCCAAAAATTCTGCCTTACATCACCTTTTGTCTCCCATAGAAGAAAGTCAGCCATAACAACGTGTTTTTGTAGCAACATCAAAGGTGACAATTACAGAATTTTCATTTTTGGGTGAAGTATCAGTTTAACACAAACAAGCAGCAGAACATCACAACCATACGACCTGAATGCAGAAACCTGTGAAGAACTTTATGTACCTGCAAACAGATTTGAAAATGTATCGTCTGTTAAAGTGTGAGATAAACATATGCCTCACACATGCTTACATTCAGTGAGTAAAGTTGGAGCCCGTGGCTGCATATGTTATCAGGATGTTCTGGCAGTAAAATGAGAAGATATCTTCAAAGCTGGTCAGGACCGACTTCCAGCTCTTTCTGAAAGTGTGTATGATAAGCTGGCAAATGAGACTGTGAGAGACATGTGAGCAGCAGATATTAGTCCATCACACAGAATCATGTACGCAAACTTGATATCCTGCAAACTAGGTGTGACATGTTTGCAAAAGACAACTGGATAACAATGCTGAACATATTAACATAGTTCAGGATTTCTACAAATAGGCAGTTGTTTATCAACTAATTACAGACATTGAGTGATGATACCATGATTATAAATTAATAGCATTCCAAGGGGTAGAAATAATCCTAAATGGGTTAAAATTTTGCGAATAGACACCATTTTGCTAATCCACTCAAATCTACAATATTGAATAAAAATTATATTTTTCCCCTTTTTTATGACAAATCATTTTGTTAGACCACTGTATCATTAAATAGGCTCAATATGTTGTTTCCTTGCTGCCTGTTTGCTCTGTGTTTGGTGTGTGGGTAAAATTAAAAAAATAAAATAAAAATGATTAAAGCACAGCTCAATCACTGTTGGGCATGTCGGTCTGATGAGAGCCCCACCGCAGATCTACACAGATGTAATCCCACTAAACAACCCGATGGCAGATAGCCTAGAAGGTAGAAAACAAGCATCTGCTGGAGGAGTAAACAGTGTGGCAGGGAAAGAGGTGAAACTTGGCTAGGAGCATGTACACAGATATTAAACATATCTCTGAGAGAGAAATGGAGAGAGAGATTTTAAAACTAAGAAAGGTGACTAATTTGAACACCAACCACTTTGATATAAAAGATAAGACATGCTATGACATGCCATATTTTTCCTGTTTACATTGTGGTAATTGCTGTATAGATGGCATAAGCCGCTTGCAACGAATTTATCCTGGTCTCAAAGAAACACGTTACCATACCTACGTTTTTGTGAAATAGTTTTTTTACATGCCTTATTGTATTGTGACAGTTTCCTGGTTAAATGAACAATTTCACACAAATCACGAGTAGAACTGGAGATAACCTTAACACTGACACTAACTCTGCACCATGTTTCTCACACAATGCAATCTTATGACTACAAAACACTTTTACTATAGCGCATGACTTGTAAAGTGATACATTTTAATGTTTGTGTTACATAACCTACTACATTTATAAGCTCGGTTGGAAACAATCAAATTGTGCAGCTCAACAGATAAAAAGTGCTGTGCTTGTGATGAAAAGAACCGGAGTACGAGTCCTAAAGAACACGCAAACCGACTCAAGTCGAAAGTGTCATAGAAGCACCACAAAAAGATATGGTTGCTTCAGCAATTGAGTTTTTCATCTCATATTTGCTTTTTATGACACTATCAGTTAGGTTTAGATTTAAGGTTTAGGGTAGGAAAGTAGGTTTTGTTGATTTAAAATAAGAGATAGTGCATTAATCTTAAAAACCTCACCTGTTTTAGAGAAAATTAAACTCGCTTTTAGTGGCACTTAGTGGACATTTCACCTTAGAAGTGCTGCGATACATGTAAGTACTTACTGTAAAATATATTTTTTTTTTCTTGAGATCTGGCTCGATGGGTTAGACTGCAGTGTTGGCGGTAACGTGTAACGAGTAAGGGGTCATTCACAACGAATGCATTCTTGCATATTTCTGTGCTGTTTTTCAATTGATTTTGGTAACCGGACATCTTTGACCATTGCACCACATCTTGCTGTTTTTTCAGAGTCTTACACAGGAGTGGTACATTTTTATACACTGTGTCAAGTTAAAAAGAACTTCAACTTTTAAAAACGCATCTCGAGACACCTGCGTTCTGTTATATTTGTCTACTTTTTTAGCACTAGGACAAGTTCAGTCTGTATATTTATGCATTATATAATCATATTACATTTTGGAATTAACAAGTGAAGCATTACTTTTTTAGTTTACAGCATAATCCCCGAGTTAATTTTATCAGTGCTCAAATAGGCAATGCACATTACTTTTCTATTTATTTACTGTATTTACCAACAAACACAAATGGCAACAAGATGGGTCAAAGCACAATAATGGTGTGTTTTTAAATGCAAAGTTCCCCAACATTGCAGTGTCACTGCGGATCCTTTGTCTACAGTCGAGTTCCTCCTAACGTTGCCCACTGCCTTAAGCATAAAGGTGCGACATACAGAATTCATAAGTCACCTCTTTCTAGTCTGATATTCCCCTGTTTGTTCTACAACCTACAAACAGTTTCTGCCCTTTTAGCCCCCCAGTTGGCCACAGGGGTGGGTCACTTGCCCTGAATCTGGCCTGAGGAGGGTCAGACTTCTGCTTGGCTCCCAAAGCATCAAAGCTGAAGGGCCGAAGTCCAAAAAAAAAACAAGTTTAATGCATATTTTACACTGTGGATCATAAATAATAAAAAAGAGGTGGAATTTGTATTAAATTTGTAAAGCTTAAAGTTTCAGCTGAAATGTCAGAAAAGATGTTGGTGAGAAGAACGAGTCTCCCTCTGCCTCTATTTTCGCTTTTCCCTCTGTCTCTATTGACATGTTTTACCAACCTTTACAGGGTATATATGCACTGACTACCTATCTTACATTAAGACAAGCTCTTCTTTAATTAACTCACAGGATGTTCTGTTTGACCTGCTGTGCTCCAGAGGGGCCGATGTCTGGTGTTGCACAGGAGTTAGTAATTTTCACCAAAAAAAGACTCATTCTTTGTTCTATCTCTAAATTAAGTCATCTCTCTTTCTCTTCAAATTAATCCACTCAATCTAAAACCTGTTACCTGGCCACTCCCCCTACTATCTGACCCCCCTCCCTTTTACTCCACTCCTTGTGCTCATTAAATTATAATGCAGTTTTAATCAGCTCATCACCTCTGGAATAAATCTGTGGAGATGACTTCAATTCTCCTACTGGAGTAAAATTTTACTGCATTTTTCAAAGATTGCTCTTTCCCATATCTCAGGAGATTAAAAGGAGTTCTCAGATATGTTTCATATAAGTATCAATATTGTTTCAGGTACAGTTCCTCCTACAATTCCTTTGGAGTAATAACAATAGATATATACAGTATGAGACAATTGTTGGCATGCATTAAGAATTTAGAGCTATGAAATTGTGGAGAGCATAGCTCAGATAATTGGCTCTTGGAAGAATTTGATGAGTTGAATGAGTTTATACTGAATTCTTGATTTTCAATTGCAGACTTTGGTGTCTTGGCAATTTTAACATAGAGAAAACTAACATATCATTAAATGTGAAGAAAAGTCTCCATTTCCTCTCCATTTAATCGTATTGTTGTCTAGGAGAGAGAGCCAGCTGAGATTTTAAAGAGATCTTCAGAGATTTTCACTTCTATGGGCTGTTTTTCTTCTGTCACGAGTTAAACAACTCCCATACTCTAGCTGGGAAAACACAAGACCTAACCTTTCTTCAGTGTTTTTGACCAAACCTATATCCGGCCCATAAATGAAAGGACCCAGGGGCAGGAGGCGTAAATAAAGTAAATTGCTATAGGATACCATAACATGAGGCTGTTTGAAAGAGAGGGTGAAGTGACAGTCATTTAAAAGCTCATCTGGCCAGGCTGGCATGGTGTTACTCAACAAGACAAATGGCTTGAGTAGTCAGCTTGGTGTAGAGGCTTCACCAGCAGCTAGGGGAAGCCTACTTAATAGATATTACAAAGCTGAGAGAGAAAGTTCTGCACAGGTCTGCTCACACAAGCTATTTCTTAAAGGGCGCCCATGTTTCTTTCTCTACAGTATCTCTCCTCTTTTAGCCATCTTGGTATGCTGCATTTTTCTCTAAACCCTTCATCACCTTTCCTGCCCAGCTGCTTTCATCTTCGTCTACACACACATCTGCTTTGAACAGAAATGGAATATACGTAAGTTCACTGTTTGTGTTATGAAAAGGACATCACTGTAAATTTACCTGCAATGTAAATGTTAGAGATTAATAAAACTAAGAGATTTCATATATTATCTTGTTAACTGATTTTTGGTTTGTTGGACCTGACTGCAATAAATAAATAAATAAAACAAAAAAGAACTTAAAAATGATGCAGTAAAAAAGAACTTGGTTACAGTAACCATATGGTAAAAAATTATTTAACAAACGATAGTACATATAATTTTACTGTAAAGTATTGTTACAATTTTTCTGTGGATGTAAAAAGTATGAATTACTTAATGGGTTATTGTGAACATATTATGTTGAACAAGATAGTTAAAAGATTTAACAATACATGTAATTTTACTGTAAAATACTGTTAAAATGTTTTTTAGATGTTAAACCATGAATTACCTTAGTAAATGGTGAAAATGTTTGTTTAATATGACAATGAAAAATTATTTAACAAGACAATGCATGCTGTAAAATATTGTTACATTTAGAATTTTAGTATAATTAAATTATGAATTACCTTATAGTTAACTGTGAAAAGTTCACTTATGTACATCAGGGTGTTTTATGTCACATATTGTGTTGTTTAGTTACCGTAACTTTTATTGCATTACTTTAGTGTCACGTTCGTTACTCTGATGGTTTTGTCTTTGCGTAGATAAAATCTTGCAGTGTCTATACACATGCAGTAATTGGCCATCGTTCCTGGAAGGACCACCTTTGATGAACTTCATCATGTGGCCTTCTGTTTTACCACCTATGTTACTATGGTGGTTAACAATACATTAAAAGTACAAAGCAGATTTTTGTAGTCAGTAGGTAGGTTTATAAACATGATATATTTAATGATATTAGTATTTATATACTGTATATACAGTATATGGCAGTAAACTGTAAACTATACAGGCTCCAAAATGGCATCCTGCAATGCCTAAAAAACATTTCACTGTATTTTTTACGGTAAAGTTCTGGCAACCACAGCTGCCAGTGTGTGTGTGTACAGAGGAAGTGAAAGGGCAGTAAAGATGTTAGGGCTACACACGATAAGGGGGTTGACATCAGTTGATAATACTGTGTGAGCCAAAACGTCACAATCTTTGAGCTGTCAGTCAGGTATACACACAAACACACACACACACACACACACACACACACACACACACACACACACACACGCACACATATGTTGGTGCGGCTATCCTTATGAGGACTCTCCATAGACATAATGATTTTTATACTGTACAAACTATAGATTCTATCCCCTAACATTACCCCTACCCCTAAACCTAACCCTCACAAAAAATGTTTCTGCATTTTTACATTAAAAAAAATTAATAAAACAAAACGAAGTTTAGTATTTCTTAAGCGATTTTAATTATGGGGACAATATAAATGTCCTCATAAACCACATTTATAGCATAATACCCTTGTAATTACCAGTTTGTAACCTAAAAAGATATCCTCGTAAACCATCCAAACCCGGCTGACACACACACACACACACACATACACTTTCTCTAACCTATCTGAGATGTCAGATAGGATAGCTAATAGTCCCATCGATGTGGAAATAGCATCACAAAACAAATAAGATGCTGATGTCTCTCGAACAGGAATAAAATCAATTACACACCGTTTTTAGTTTTGCTGCTGTGAGACGTAAAGGCCAAACACAATTATCAACAACATGAAAACAAATACAATATGAACTGACAGAATCACATGAGCAACTATCTGGTTTATGTCAGCAGAGACTGACCAAGGGAAAGCAATTATATTACACAAATCATAAACCACAACGATTTTTAAGTAACTGCAATCAAATTGCATTTTCTTACTTCAGATGGAAATGCGTTCCTTTGATGACTTGTTTACATTCTAAAGTTACAGGGTTTTTTTTTTATTTATTTATTTTTTTTTTTACAATTGCTTGCATGCTTTTCTCAATACTGAGTACCCTTTTTCAAACACTTCACACAGTTATCTTTTGCAACATGCATTTTGACACATCAGTACATTTCTCTTCCAAAATTCACTAACACCATCAAAACACTTCATACATGTCTCAAAATCAGCTCATTCTACCATATTGAACATAAATTGAACTGTTTTAAATCCCATATGTAAAAGTGTGCAAAATTGGCTGTAAATTCAAAGAGTTTATCTAATGGTTGAGTTTGAGAGAGAAAAGATTTCATGATTTTTGAAAGATGTGGTCACTGAATGCATTTTGCATCAAAGCATTGACAGTTCAGCCTGACACTGATGTTGTGTTGAAATAAAGAGTTTTGAAAATGTATACTAGGTATTAAAGGAAGCACGTGACCAATTGTAAAATGATAGATAAGGTAAAAAGGTACTGTCTTTTGCAAATCAGCATTAAAAGATCTTTGGTTGGTCCTATCGACTTTCATTTTGCATAAACAAATGTGTATGTACCTGTCTCTGTACATATTTGTTTATGGCTCTTTGGAGATTTGTGGCTTTAATTATATTATATTGTATTTCGTCGTATTAAGCCTGGTTATATTTTTTCCTTTTTTTATGTCATACTTACACATGCTCTACAGCCAATGACAATGCTCCGCCTCCTAAGAATGCTCATGGTCTTTATCTTAAGATCTATTGTGCACTCATGTCCCTTGTCTATTTTACTATTTTGTTCAGTGTATTGAATGTCCATTATTGTGTTCAGACTAGATAGTTTTTTTCTCCCATGCGACTCTCGGCTTGAGCATTTCCATTCTCTTACCCGTAATCGTACTTTTTCAATTAGTTTTATTTATTTTTTTATTTTTTTGACTACAGTGTTTGATTATCCAGACTGGCCTGTTGCCAGTATGTACTATAGTTTAATATGTATATAGTGTATTATGTAACCATCACATAATACATTTGCAAGCATGACAACACAATTAAAAGACATTGTCTGATCTGGACTCATGTGTTCTTGGTGCTCATCCAACATTTAATTCTATTGTTTGTGCGTATAAACTATAAGACACTTTAGGTGCAATCAGCAGCACTTCTGATGCAAATGAGCTCTCCTGTTTCCAAGATCCCATTGTGACCAAAACAAAAAGAATGATAGTAATAATGCATGTTGTTTCATCAATTTCTCTTTAGGTATTTTGCTACAAGAATAGACACATTATCACTCATCCAGTACACCATTGTTACCGTGAAATTTCTAATCGTTCACGTAACAGATTGGAGCCCACTGATTTACAATGGACATAGGAGCCAGTTATAATTACTGTGTGATATATGGGGGTTATTATACCATACTGAATAGTATAATACAATAAAAAGCGTCCACGCATTCCACCTCTGTCACAGTCTGTGGGGGCGGTCGCCGCCTCCGAGCATTGAGGTGTGACAGACCTTTGATGAAGGACTTCATTTAGACCTGTTTGTGCAGTGGCTGGTCATTCTGAGCTGAAAGAGACCTGTGGGGATTCGTATTAAGAGACCTCTCATTAGAGAGAGTGAGGCATTATGGAGTCTTCAAGGCTGTTCGATGGCCACATACGGTATTTAGTGTTTGCTTTTGGAATTTCTGTGTCTCGCTGGTGTAGATCACAGAAACTGCTGGTTAGCCCTCAATAATATGAAGTCACGGGGATAATGCCACCTGTTCATGCTCAAATATTTTGCCAGAACTATGATTGGAGAGTTCTCAGTTTAGCTTTTTCCTATATAGGGGTGCAAGTGGAGACAAACACTGGCCTGTGGCAAAACTGGCAACTTACAATGACAGACCTGCCATTGGAGAAGCTAGATAATTCCAAACCAAACTTAAGCTTGTTGACTTGTCGCCATGTTTTCAGTCAGCAACTAGTCTGTGGCCAAAAGTCTCAGATCACACTGTGGTCTTGTAGCAGTCTGATCACACTGTGAATATGCGGACAGTAGGTTCTACTTTCGAACTTCTGCTGCTGAAATCGGTCTGTACTAACTGAAATTTAAACCACTGCCCCTAGTGGCTGAAGCTGGAAGTTGTGTTGAATGTAAGGGCACGCTCCAGTTTCCAGGTGAAATGTCCAGAGTGGTGCCTAAAGCAAGTATTTTTAGGTTGTAAATGATGCCATACCGGAATGCATATTTTATAAACTCTGCTCTAACCCTAGACCCAACCCTTAACCTAACTGTCAGTGGTGTAAAAACATAATCTTAGAGGGAAAATGCAATCTCTGAATCACGCTCATCATTTATTATGTGAATACGATTACTTCATGGTTTCCAGAACCCACTTCTCAGAGGCTGGTAGCACAACAAGAAAAAGGTAAACACATTTGAATTAAAGCTGTCAGTAGATTCAAATTTTTAATCGTGATTAATCTCATGATATTTCATAGTTAATCGCGATTAATCTCGCGATAAATGAAATTTGACTCTATATTTTCTTATTTCCTGTCAAAATGCATTTATTTCCTTCTTTGGAAAGAACAACACAATAAAACAAAACAATTTGTAACAATAATGCTTTTTTAAAATGTTCCAAACTCCACAGTACAAAGACATGCGCAGATATGAAAACATTTTTTTCAGAACATATAATGCAGAAAACAATGCTTGTGGTGATTTAGAATCGGTGTCTTAAAATAGTTTGTCCAGCAGAGCGGCGCTCCGTCACCATTGTTTACAAAGCTGAGTTGATGGTGGTTCTGCTGACGGTGCGGAGTTAAGCGGTGTCTTCAAGGTAAGTTGCTAACTAGTTTGTAAAATACATACAAATTGGAAAGTTAATAAGCAATGACCCCATCATTTTCCCTTTTCAATATACGTAACTAATATAACATTAACCCTGTCCCTGACAACCATGTCACTCATGTTTATCACATCTGTTTGCTTTGTTAGCCAGCTAAAGTTTGTCAGTGCAGTAAGGAATGTAGCAGATTGAAAGATAAGCATCAGTGCAACTTTTTGCAGCTCAGCAGACAACAGTGCAATGGTGGATTGTGTCTGTTGAGTGTTGATTTCACGCTATGTTGTTACCTAGTTGGTGAGACACAATGCTGGAAAGTAAATAAACAACGTCCATCTTTTACTCACCGTGACAACAAGCTTATAGCTAACTAACCACATAGCTACTTTCATACCTTGTCAGCTGAGTGGAAGCTAATGTGTAAACATGTATTCACCAAACTGTTTTGTTCAGGATTCACAGTTTGGTACCCCTTCAACCGAACAATTCCAGTCATTGCATTTACAAAATTTCTTATTTAAACGTCCACTGTTGAAAGTTTCCCCTGAACTTGAATAGCAGAATGTGGTGTAACACTGCTGCCGCTGTTTATCTTTTGACTCTGCAGCAGCGAACCATGAGTTATTGTTTGTGACTGTTTTGTTATACATTAACAGCTAAATATTGCTGATGATGTTTTGATAAGCAAGAAAACTGTACTTTAGTACAATTTTCAGGTACTTTTACTTTACTTGAGTATTACCATGGCATTTTCTATTACTTTATACTTCCGCTCCACTACATTTCAGAGGGAAATATTGTACTTTTTCCAATGTTGACAATGTATTTTTTGATTAAAAAAAATATTTGTTTAAGAAAGCAGCCTTCTGAGTACCTTTGCATAGTCATATCGGTGCAAAATCAGTGCACAATCCACATAGAAAAGGTCTGATTTCATTCCAGCTCAAAAATTAACCATATCGGCCACCATATCGGTAATATATAAATTTCACCCCTCTAAAATCAGCAAATATAATTCATCTGAATTGTCTGGTAATCATTAACTGGCACTTCAGAATCTTGGCGGCAGTGGGTACAAAGTTGAAATTATGTTAAATTTGAGCGGAGCATAAACAGACCTTCCACGGGAGAACAAGCAGGCTTGTAAGAATTGACATGCTTATGTGGTAAAATGCTGACTTACAAAAGATGCAAAGATCTTAACTTTTGTCACAAGCCCCATCAGCGTTTGTTTTATAAAAGTTCCTTTCGCTAGCATGGACTCTCTGCTGTGTGTGTGTTTGTTTGTAGTGTGTATATGTGTGTAATGTCTGAATAAAGCTGAATAAAATGTCAGAATCTAATGTCAAATCGGCACATGCCTTAATCGCGATTAAGAAAAATTGTACGCATCATACATTTTAAATAAATCACATGCGTTAATGCTGACAGCACTAATTTGTCTGATGGATGATGATGATTGTCATTAATTCGGCAGAATGGGGTCGATTTCAAGGTACCAGAATATTCGGTAGCAACATGTCGATTTCTTGTGTAATCATGTTGGCCCAATGCAGACGGTCTTGTAGTTTACACACTTCTGAGACACTCTACAGCAGTTTTTTATTTTTTTTTATTTGGCTGACCAGTAGTCAGGTAAGCGCACTGTCCCTTGAGCAAGAGAGCAGCATTGACCAACAGCCAATATAATAGCGAGAAAAAATCAGAAGACTGCTGCCCTAATCTCCCAGCTGTTGCCTCATATTTTTCCCCCATTCTGTGCAAATAAGTGCGAAAACGACCTCAAGCCATTCTTTCATTTTGTTTGTTAACAGACAACGACATGATAGAAAGCTTAAAACTATGAGTCATATAGTGTACAATGACATAGACTTTTAGTCTTGTGGTGTGTGCATGGCTTTACATGAATATATTTAATCTCAGTCCTGAAGCTCATTTAATTTTTAGTTTATGAGGAAAAAGGGTTGGAGGGAATGGCTGCAATTCTGAGCAACAAAGACCAGCACAGCGGTCTCCACATATCCAAAGCCTTTGGTCCATTCCTCTGTGTAGCGAGTTTATCCCTTGTGCCGGGAGATATAATTGACGTTACTTGTGTGTAATTGAGTGAAATCCAAGAAAATATCCGGGTTATTCTGTAATGCTGCAACCTGCATAATGCATAGAATTTCTTCCAAGGATGATGCCCTAGTTCCTGTTCAGAAAATTGTATCAGGAAAAAGGCAACGTCATTCCATCTGGCATAAGCAAAGGGCACCGAATGCAGGCATTGTGATAAGACTTGGGCTGCTTGGAGAACGAGGGTAAAGATAACTCCAGTATTTCCTCGCTAACTGTAATAGTAGAACGCCAAAAGCACAAACTTCTTTTTTCAAGCCGCATTGTCTGGTTCTCTAATAAACAATAATTAATTTTAGGCTGCTCTCTCTAGACGAGAATATGCAGTTTTACATAGTGCTGGCTAATGTTTCTTTGGATCACTGCCATTCACATTAATCCTTTTCTAGCATTTACTACAAAAATAAAGGTTTATAATCAGCATTACTATTTATTCATTTACAATTTACAAGCATTCCTTCAGCACATGCATTTATTCACATTAAGCTACTGTGATTAGTCCTCCATTAAGGCAGCCAAGAAATAATTTACTTGCTTATTTCCTCATATGTTTGCTGTGTTTTTTAAATTGCTTTTGTCATTGCTATTTGTTCTGTCGAATTGTCTACTGTATGCGGCATAAAACCGTTCAGCGCTTTGACACAGTGAAGCCAACCAGCCCTCCTGTAGAGACAGCCAGTGTCAGTGATTTTTCAAAGATTATATGATTTCTATACTTTCAAGGCTCCAGATGATAGATACTGTATTTCATGATATTGTTGGAAGTGTTATCAGTACCATTTGAAGTTTCCTTACACAAAGTCATCTGGTTTGAAAAGCAGACAGAAACTGTTCAGTATCTCGCTGAGTTTTCAATCATTTTACTTGCTCTGTTTTATTCAAGGCTTCAGGTAAAGATCAGAGGTTTAGCAGCTATGACAACTCAGTATGTGTTTTCTAGTAGTGAAGTGATGGTGATGTAGTGGGCTAAAGCACATAACTGTAATCAGAAGGTTGCTGGTTCAATCCCCACAGCCACCACCACTGTGTCCTTGAGCAAGGCACTTAACTCCCTGTAATAAGTACACTGTAAGTTGCTTTGGATAAAAGTGTCTGCCAAATGCCTAAATGTAAATGTAGTAGTCATACAAAACATTAAAGCATGTCTATGTATTCAGCAGTGTGTTTATTATTTACTATAGTTGCAAATACCTGCAGCCAGTTAGGTTGTATCCATGTGCTCATTGTGGTGGGTCAAATGTTGTCAAAACACCCAAACATCACTGTGGTCTTATTTTTAGTGGTTCTGGCAGCTCTACCAACTGGATGTGTTTGGCTTTCTTTCAACATTACTCCCCGGTACCTTGTTCAAGGCTGGATTCACTGCTGCGCTTGAGAGGCTGAAAGTTAGCAGGTTCCTTGGGCAGGAATGTCTTGTTCTGTATCAACTGGCTCTACGCTGTCATAAAGCTGTTGACCCTGAAATGTGTAGAAAAGGTTCCTGCCTGGGTTTTTTTCCTAAGCCACGCTAATTGTTCCCTGTGGTCTTGTCACATGAATCAGCCTCAAGGCTGAAACATTAATTCACAGAAGTTTCTCTGAAAGTTTTTCTCATGTGTAAACGTAAGTCTATGAAAAATTGCCCACACGCATTGTGCTCTTCCATTCATGACTAAAATCATCAGCATGAGAAAAAGAGGGAAAAGGAGGAAAACAGACTGAATTTCAGCAGCAGTAGAACAATGGTTATGTCATCCGCATGCATATTCTGTGAAGTGAGGAAATGTTAAAACCATCTCATACTCTAAAAAAGGAAAATAATCAAACTGCTTTGCTTGTGAAGTAGAGCATTTACCAAAGCAACTCCCCTGCACCCCCTCATAGATTTCAGTGCCATTATGCAATTGTATCCCCTTTGAATACTTCTGAATACGCTGATTGGCAGTGGGGGGTGTCATTAAAGCAAACTGCTTAAAGAATGAGTCACTGCTATTACACAATCAAAATACAAAAGACTGGTGATTTTAAAGTCTCTCACCTTTCATTAGAGCAGGTTTCAGGCTGTACACAATTTGGATGCAGACCTCTTATATGCAACAAGCTGACATTGTCTAGAGTGTTTAACTGAGTTCCATGAAAGTTAAACAATGTAAGCCACTGTTTGGATGTCTAACACTGCCAGTTGCATGAGATGACTGCAAAACACAAGCAATCACAACGTTAAGAGATTTTGTTGTTGTTGTTTGTTTGGCTAAAATGCTTCGGAGACACTTATGTATAGCAAAATATAGCTGTCTCATACAAAGCTGACCTCTGACCCTTACCCTGTTGCATGTGGGCGGGCACAGCATGGGAAAGCAGCTGCACTTTGATTGGCTGAAAGAGAGCTTGCGAATGACTGGCAGTACTTAATGAGAGCCCAGGAGAGGTAACCCGACAGCTGTTTGTTTGCTGCTGATGAGAGACTGGTGGAGGAAAGAAAGACTCACACACTGGAACTCTTTGAAAGAGGCTGCCTTCAGAGCGCCTGGCAAAAAGGAAGTCCTGCCTCTCCTTGAGTGCTGGACTTGGGGCTCTGCTGCAGTGCACTGCCCTGGTAGCTGCTGGGTTTTGCCATCGCTGTTCACCACAGATCAGATTTGATGTCTGCACAGAGACCAGGGAGATGTGGCTTGAAAAAGCTTATCTGTGTTTCTGATAATTAGGTTTAACAAGTGCATACTGATTTATTATAAAAGATGACTATATAAAGACAGAATCTGGCAAAAGGATACAACATTTAACACAGTTATGCAAGTTTTGTAGTGATGTTGGGGTTATTGTCCCAGATTTACAGTAGCTATGCAGAATCCAACTTGTATTGTTCCTTCTCTTTGATCTTGTACACCGCATGGTGGAAATAAATAAAGGGATTGTTCACCCAAAAATGAAAATTCTCTTAACATTTACTCACCCTAATGCCATCTTAGATGTGTATGACTTTCTTTCTTCAGCAGAACAGAAAGATTTTTAGAAAAATATCTTAGCTCTGTAGGCCCACACAATGCAAGTGAATGGGAATCGGACCTTTGCAGCTCCAAAAATAACATAAAGTAAACATACAAGTAATCCATAAGACTCCAGTGGTTAAATCCATATCTTCAGAAGCGATATAATAGGTAAGGGTGAGAAACAGATCTTAAACAAAATTTAAGTCCTTTTTATTACTCTAAATCTCCACTTTCACTTTTACATCTGAAAGTCACTGCTTAGTTTCACTTTCTCATCTGAAAGTGAAAGTTTAAGTGGAGATTTAGAGTAAAAAAAGGACTTAAATATTGTTCTGTTTCTCACCCACACCTATTTATATTGCTTCTAAAGATATGGATTTAAACACTGGAGTCATATGGATTACTTTTATGTTTCCTTTATGTGCTTTTTGGAGTTACAAAGGTCTGATCTCCATTCACTTGCACTGTGAGGACCTACAGAGCAGAGATATTTTTCTAAAAATTCTGCTGAAGAAAGAAAGTCACACACATCTTATAAATGTTAAGAGAATTTTCATTTTTGGGTAAATTATCCCTTTCAATGTGTAGTTTCAAACCAAACAAACTTCTGTTGCACTCTTTCTAAATGACAAAGTGCTTGCTGTCTTTGTTTTATACAGACCTCTTCTCTGCTGGTGGTAGCAGCATGCTTTTAACAGACAGCATCAGGTTACATGCTGTTACACCCAGTGCAGGAAACATCTATTTGAAACTACAAGGCTAAAAATATCAAGTTGAAACTTCCGTTTTGGAATATAAAACACTGAATTAAGCATAGCAGGCTCTACTTTCTGGTCTACTGACAACAAGACAGTCAATAAGGGCCTTGGCAGACCAATTGTTTGAGGTACTAGAGTATTTATTCACAAGATCCGTTGCAAATGAAGAAGCATCTCAAGATAAACATGCTGATGAATCTTTAAAGAGAGTTCACAGGTTCATTGTAAACCCTAATTGAAATGAAGGTAACCTGATCTGGCTAATTGTCCGTAATGGAGGGTTGTAAATTGTTGAGCATAATTTACGAGTTCTAAATTGACCCCCTGAACTACTTAGTTATTTAATATACTTGTATATTACAATAGAAATTAATAGAACTAACAGTGGAGTCGGGGTGGAAATAATTGTAACAGAATAATAAGCAGCCTTTTATTGTGTTATAATTGATGAACATTATCCTACTAAAACTTTAGTTTACAGCCTAACATCATGATAACAGAAGAACTAGTATACAATCAAAACACAGTTCAAAAGTTTTAATTACATCCTATTACTTCCATGGCCCTTAAATGGTATATAGTTTGGCTATGAGAAGATTTAGCCTATAATAAAATAATATTGCTATCATAACGAGTAGTTTTATTGTGACACAAGACAAAGCTTCTTTTTAATGGTCTTCTTGATTTCTTATTTAATGGTATGGGCCCACCCACCGTCATTTAAACATGAAATAAACCGACATGGCGTAGATGTTGATCAACAGCCTTCAGTTCTGTTGCTGCAAAATGTCTACATTCATACCGCTAAGCTGTACAAATGCATAATGCTCTCATTTTTAGAGATTTTTAGTGTTGTTAGAGGTCAGGCATTAGGTCTTGCTCTTCACGCCAATTTGTTATCCTATTCAGCATCCTTCAGAATGAGAACAGTAACATCAGCCCTGCAAGTGCATGCTTATTTATTTATGTATGCGTGGGTGAAGGAGGAGTGGATTTACGGGGTAAATTAGAGGAACACCCTTTGCCAGCGGTGCGTGCGTCCAAACGCCCGTGGGTGGCGCCAAAAGAGCAAAGAGCGCACTACCCGGTTCAGCTCTTAACTGTTGAATGCGTCAGTGTGTATTCGCTCATTGGAATGACGACCCAATTGCTCAGAATTATGATCCATGCACGAGAAAGTAACGACACAACGAGCAGAGCTTCAACATCTATAACAGGGTCTGATGCGTTATATATGTTGAAGTCACCCTTATAATTTCAACCATCACTGATAAATGAAAAAACAGATGACAACACGTTTGGCAAAATGAAGTTCTACTAAGAGCTGCAACTACATACACAAAATGTTATGGGTCATGTATATTATTAAAAAATATATATTATTTTCTTAACCTAAATGCGCCCTCATCGTCAAACAGCCTGTGGCGCGGGTTTGAGAGCCCCACCTCCTCGCGCTTCCAGCTTGTGCCTGCGCGCGCGGCTAGAGAGGAACAGCGCGCGGTGCTGAAAAATCTCCTCACTCACTCTCTCACATGCATGGAAATGCATGCAAGATTAACCCCGTGCGGAGAGGATCCCAGTGCCAAACCGGCGTTGATAGTCTACTTCTAAGGGAAACGAAGGAGGGGAAAGCTAAATGTACACGTTCTGACATGTACTATTGCAATTTGAGATACATTTTGGGAAATGGTGCTGTAATTCCGCGAAAACTGAGTAACGAGGACCACTATCAAATCCTGTGAGAACCTGCTCTCCTAAAACAACAACAACAACAAAAAAAAAAAAAAAACATCATCTGAGTGTTTGAGGATTTATGGACTGAAAACGGGGGAAGTAGCTCGTTTTAGAACTGTTTCTATGTTGAGAAACAACCAGTGACATTTCAATACCTATCGGCAGCGGTAATTTCTCATTTATCATCAGTTAAATGAGTGCCGACGTTATCAGACTGACGCGGAGTCGTGGGAATGGCGTGGAGAAATAGCGCGGCCACTTATGGATTGTTTTCCAACCGAAGGATTTTATGTTTTCTTGATGTCTGGATTCCTTAAACAAGGGGTGTAGGGGTCTGTGTTACGTCGAAGGAAACATCAGCTGTAGTTGATTCTCAGACAAGAAGCATCGGTCTCGGTTGAGACGCAGGGATCTGGCGAGCAAAAAATAAAACAAAGTGATCGACGAAGGTAGGCTACGAACTTTATTGACACGACTGGGAAAATGAATAAAACAGCGGAGAATGTTCGATATGTCGACTGGGTCACATTTAAATATTCGATCCACGGCTCTGTGCCATTGGAGAACTATTGGGATTTCTATTTTATTTTATAAATGATCGTGAATTGTGTCTCAGCCTTTTATCATTTCGAAATTACCCATGGAATGGCCGAATTTAGATGGTGTTTATTAATGTGGTCAAGGATCTATCGGACTTGGGTTTACGTATATCCAAATGACACTTGTTTGTCGCAGCTCACATAGTCTTTGCCTGAATTCAGTGCGATGCGATTGTAGAATTCGTACTCAGTTGCACGAGTATGTCAAGTAAGTAGATACAACACGCATTCTGCAGAAATTCTTTGACATAATAACATTTATTCATATAAATTCCGCTGCAATAAAGACTTTGACCAGTTGAATGTAGGCTATGCCGTGAACAGGCGTAACTGTACTGTAGCCTACGTCATGCATAAAAATGCAATTTTCTTTAATAACTCGCTACCCAGAGGCGCTGGTTTGGATTTTGTTTCACGGTGCTGTAGATATAGCAGATATAAGCGAAATCGCAGTGGAGCGCCCACCTGGGCTGGCTGGGTCAACAGCAGGATGAATGTTTGGCCAAATCCCTGTAAGGCTGATTACAGGATTCCCCCATCTACCATCTCCACCCACAAACCTCTCTGAGCTGCAGGGAAGCATGATGTACACATAAAATGGGGTTTAAGATACTAAACAATTTAATCTGTAGATATTAGTTAAACATTATACCCTATAAGGCAGATGCCAAACAATAATTTTAATTCAATCAATAATACTATATATATATATATATATATATATATATATATATATATATATATATATATATGTAGGTAGGTAGGTAAAATGTCTCTTATGATAGCATTCTTAATGAGTTCATGTAAAAGAAAAGAAGAAGAAAAAAAAATTCTGTTTGTCCAGAAATCTCACCTCATAGTCATAAATATCCATGCATTCCAATTACTGCATTCATTTGCCTGTAACATTGCAAAGCGTTTATAGGGCGAGCAAAGGGTAATAATATGGGTAACTGATTTAACTGGGCTATGCTGAAATGCTAAACCTGTTGAACCTGAATGAACGTGATAACAGATCATTTGATCATTTACAGCACTGCGGAAAAATAAAAGGTCACAATACTTCAGGGAAAATAAAATGTCTGCATGAACTATCAGTCTCAAGAACAGAGCAAACATGACTTCAGAACTTCAGGCCCTGTTTCGTGCATGCTCATTTTTGAAACCGTTGCAGGCAACTTGTGCAGTGGAAGCAAGGTTTGCAATGTACAAAGGAGGGTTCTGTCTGAAAGTGCTTGTGTTGATTTCAACCAGGGGCATAACAGTCATTTTAAAAGTGTGTGTGTGTGGGTGGGGGTGGGGGGGGGGGTGGGGGGTCAGGATAGCTGTCAGTAGGTGGCTTGCACAGACCCAACACTTACAGTGCAGTATTAATTTATTACAGTATATATTAGTATATAAGTATGATATATGTATTATATTTATATATTCATATTATTTACTTTTAATATTTTTAATATTTTAAAGATTCAAGTATTGCAAGATAATTGCAAAATGTTGCAAAATTAGCTGCAAAAATAAAGGGCATCTTGTGGAGCAATTGCTTCTATTTCACACATGACAATAAAAGACTGAGCACAAGCTGATCCTGAATAAATTATTTAATCAATTACAATAATGACAGTTGTGCATGTGCACAATTTTTTTCCACTCGTCGTGCTTGTGCATTGTGGGATTTAAATGTAACCAATTGGCTCGAGTGTTTTGACAACGTTCACCAAAATTCGTTCAGATCCATTTAATGATTCAGTGACCATTTCTGGTGATGCCAGAAGGTGGTGACAAATGAGTGTCTTGTGTGAAATTAGTTAGTCACTGAATCAATGATCAAAAGAAAATTGTAATCCTTTAAAATTTGTATGTCTACAGACATACAAAGAGACTTTAGTACAAGTTTTAAGCATTATAAGAACAAATCAAATCTATCATTTCCCTACAGTTTTTGAGCTGCTGAGCATGACTTTTATCAAAAGATAACATAATAGTCTTATAATAATTATAATGAGTTTCAATAACATCTGTACGTTTTCATGTTCATATAAAAAAGTGTGTCTACATATCTATTCGCTTCAGAAAAATGCCTAAGTGTTCTAAAAAAAAGCAGATCTATCTTTTTCCTACAGTTTGCCGATGCACACCAACATAGAGGTAAAAAAACAGGAGCTGATATTAAAAATAGCTTATTTACATTTATGCATTTGGCAGATGCTTTTATCCAAAGTGACTTACAGTGCACTTATTACAGGGACAATTCCCCTGGAGCAACCTGGAGTTTACCAGTTATGTGCATTAGCCCACTAAGCCATCACCACTCCAGCTTATGGGTTGGATGGTCACTCAATCAGCCCAAAAGTAACAAAACGCAAAGAATACTGTATACAAATTCACCATTTGGACTCGATATGAGTTTAGCTTGGAAAAGTGCGGGGGACCAACATGATATCATGGGAAGTCGGCATTCTGTTTCCGAAAGTTCCGGTACCCTAGGATCAGCAACAGTATGCCAACTCACTGACATGCCCTATCTCCTATCAGACATTTTTGGAACGGCTCAACAACAATTACTTTCCCTCATGGCATGACTGTTAGCTTGCTGCGTCAGTTGCATGGGATACCACAGTTCAATCCCCATTAGAACGAGGAAGTAATCACATTTGTAGAAAACAATCACAAGCGTGATAAGGTTGCATTTTTATCCCTAACATTGCATTTTGTCTCTACTAATGGTTATGATTAGATTTGGGTTTTGGTTGGGGGGTAGATTAAATTAAAAAAAAAAAAAATTCTCCTCACTGTTTTACACCCTGTTCAGCTGAAAACAATTCTTTTTACAACTGGCTTCTGGCGACCTCTCCTGGATATAAGTGTATGTCACACTTGTTTATATGCTCTGAGAAACACCACTTTAGCCTCTGGAGGCAGTGTTTTCAAATTTGGTCAACTTATACGATTTCGGCTAAAGAAAAGTCGGCACACACTTGCCGAATTGTATGTACGATCAGGCTGGGGGGACAAAAATCACCTTTTTAAAGAGTGCGGGTCCCCTCACGTCTGCTACACCCTTGATTTCAACAGACTACTGAATATTTTCAGAGCTGCAAAAGAATGAAACACTGGGTTTGTCTGGCTTATTCATTTAGAAATTCTAGGTATTTACCACCATTCACTAGAGAGGCAATCCTTAATGAACATATGTTTTCTTTATTGCCTCTTCACAGCGTGTTACCAGCTGATGTATCTGAAACAAAATTATAGTATATTAAATATTTTTATCCACATATTTTCTGCAGCTCACACATGAGTTCACAGCTATTATAATAACCCTTTGTTCGTCAGGCACTCTGAATAGTTTCAAACCAACAGCACTTGCATAGTTTGTTGAGTGTTTGTAGACTCTTATCAGGATGAGATGAAGTGCTTATGCTCTTGGGTTGTTTCAAGAGGCTCTTATCTAAAGAGTGTTGCTGGTTTTTACATTTTTATTACTATTACTATGATTTGTTGGATCAATGGATGAAACCATGTCAGTTTGTTGTGGCTGTTGAATTAAGTAAAAAAAAAAAAAAAAAAAAAACAGAGATTGGCTACCTAAAATCAGTTAAAGGTGGCTTTAAATTGTGCAAGTAAACCTCCCCCTTAAGATAGTTTCCCCTGTACACAGGGAAGATTTCTATTCTGTTTTGTGGGGGCGTTTATATGCTAAAATTGGCTTAAAGGTCCTTGGTTGTGTGCAATTTTAGTTTGGGTTATCAACACAAATAATTCCTTGGACTACAGTTCCATGACTATAAATGGAAAGCCCTAAAAGTCTACAAATTCAGAGAACAACCTAAAGGTTCCAAAAACCAGAAAGTCACAAAATGCCATTTTCTCCATTAGGGCATAATCCATGTCATCTTCATGGGCCAACATGTCATCAATGTTATGAGTATTTTAAAAATCCCATTAGCTCCACTATTCCAGTCTAACTGCATTACTGTAGGGCCCACCTCCCAACTGCCTTGAGTGCAAGTTATTGCCTAGGTCTTCAGAAGCTATGCTTTATGCCACAGTCCCTAATCATGTTTTTACCCTACACACTATCAGCGCAGCTAAATCGACAGGAGGCTGCCCTGCAAATGCAAAAAAAGAGGACACATCAATACCTGGGCAATTAGTGCATCAATACGCTGCACTCCCAATCTTAACAGATATGGTGGAATTGGATTTCTATGCATTCTTGTGTTTAGCTATTTTGTATAACACTTATTTACTTTCCTTTGGATCATGGCCTCTTGCACAGTCTGTATCGATCTGGGTTGACTCATGCTCTATTCAAGATGTTACATGGATGTTTTGCATACATAAACATACAGGGTTCTTCAAAGACCACTGCATTAAGTGGTACAGCTCAATAAACTGTCCACTGTTCTTTAAAGTCACAACAATAGATCTTCTCACTCAGGAAATAATTAAACTCTAAAACCATTTGGTGCTTAAAAAAAGAGAGAAACCTGAAGCCAGGGGGATATGGATCAAAGCAGATGCTAAAATAGAGGCTAGTGATTAATGAGGAGGCCTAGCAGGTTGAAAATCAAACATGAGCATTACAGTGTGTAAATTAGCCTGAAGTTTCTAAGCCTTGATGGGACAGATATTTCTCATCTGTCTTGAGTAAATCTGTACTTTAAGATAAAGGCTGGCCTGCAGGTGCACTGTGACCTGGTAGTGCAGCTTCTTATTTTACCAGTGTTTTACAGAGAGGGGATCTTTTACATTCTGTGATGCTGAATGGTTTCTTTGCCATGCTAGCAGTCTTCTTCTTCATGCCTTTTGTCTCATCAGCCCTTTGCATTGAGAAACTGCCCATTTTATGTTATTGGCCAATCAAATGAGTGTAACCTTCATTAAAGGGAAGTCATTCAGCATAATAGCCCCATCACTGGCTGTGAATTTGCATTAGATTAAGCATATGTTGAGAAAAGTGTATTATATACTGGTTATAAGAAAGATTAATCTATGTTGTAACTAGCACAAAGCTTGCTGAGCTGTTGTTTTTGAGCCTAACAGTAACCCATACCTTCTTATTAAAAAGCCCATTAGGAAGTGTCTTATTACTTGTTCTAAATCATTAATTTTCAAAAGCAGCTTAGTTTGGACAGGCACTCATAAGGGTGATAATTAATATTTTCCCATGTGGTACTAACAGAGATGATTTAACTTCCAGATTTGAGAAAAACAAACAAACAAACAACAACAAAAAAATAATAATAAAATAAAATAAAATAAAATAAAAATTTGGAGCAAAGTGCTTTTAAATCATTGACAGAGGTTCATTAATTTTGCAAAATGTCAGAGGAGGATAAAGCAGTTTGTCATGGTATTAAACACCTTTAAGAATGAACATTGTATAGTTGGCCTTCTTTTCCTTTCTTTATGTACAAGTCATCGTCTACTCAAAAATGAGGCTGGTAAATAATGAAAGATAATGAGGAAGGAGGCTTTTAATGGTGTTGGGGGGGGAAGCATTTTCCAGAGAGCTTTTACAACTCTTAGTCTTGGATTTAGTGTTCATAATGTGCACACAAAAAAGTGTGCAGTGTGTGAATTCTGTTTCACCCTCAGCTAGTCCTCATTGTAACAAGTAAATTAAAAGATAATACAACAAAGTTGGTTTCTCTATGTTTACTGAAGAGAATACTGCATGACACCTTTGTTTATGATTTAACCTGTTTTTCACACTGTTTTGCAGACTGAGGTGTTACCTCTCCGTGGGCTCATGGATCTCCCTGTGGCATTTTTTCTGCTGTGGGGACTGCTACTGGACTTGTTGAGTGGTGCAGTAGGTGGCATTCTCTACCGTGTGCATGAGGAACAGCCTCCCAGCACGCTCATTGGCAGCCTGGCGGCAGACCAGGGCCTACCAGACACTGGACACCTGTACAAACTTGAGGTGGGCGCTCCCTACTTGCGGGTGGATGGAAAGACTGGGGATATCTTTACCACTGAGATCCCCATAGACAGAGAGACTTTGAAGGACTGTCGCAACAAAGGCAAGCCCTGCTTTCTGGAGTTTGAGGTGTCTGTCACAGACCTTATTCAGAATCAGAGTCCACGGCTGATAGAGGGAAGGATTGAGGTGCAGGATATCAATGATAACACACCACAGTTTCCCTCACCTGTCCTCACCCTCTCGGTTCCAGAGAACACCCACATGGGGGCACTCTTCTCAATTCCACTGGCCACTGACAAAGACACAGAGAGGAATGGAGTAGCTGACTACACCTTAACAGCAGGACCAGAGGCTGTAGCACTCTTTGGTCTGCAGGTTGCAGAAGACCGTGGTGAAAAATTGCCTCAACTGATTGTTTTGGGAAGCCTTGATCGAGAGCTGAAAGACTCCTATGACCTCACCATCAAAGCTGTGGATGGAGGCAATCCACCTCGCTACAGCAGTGCCTTGCTAAGGGTCGTGGTCGCTGATGCCAATGACAATGCACCCAAATTTGAAAAATCATCCTACGATGCAGAAGTTGCAGAGAACAGCCCAATTGGACACTCTGTTTTGCAGGTAAAATGGCACGCATGCTTAGTGATGTCAATCTTTAGATCCAAACAAGGCAAAATAAATTGTCTATTGCATCATCTTGAAGTGTGAAATTTTAATGAGCTCAGTTGTCCCAACCTCCCAACTGTCTTTTCTTTACTTTGATGCCTTTCATCAATTGAGCAGGGCCTGGCATTTCAAATTGGCATTTTGTAATTACTAGAATAATCCAGTTTGATCACTGAATGCACATTCTTTTGGTTAAAGAATTCTATTAAATATAAATTAATTAAGCAAGTAATTTAGAGATAAACAATTGAAGTTTCAAAACAACTGAAAAAATGAAGAGTCTATAAGGTTAAAAAGATTTTTTTAAGAAAGCCCATTCTGTATAGATATGACCCAGAAATTGTATTGTGCGACAATTTGTATATGTTCCTAGTATTGTGCAGTATTGGTAACTTCAGCTCTAAATTGTGTACTTTCTGTTGTGGGATATTGTTAGCTTGTGGTAAAATATATCAATTGGCTTTGCTGGTAAGAGCTGACTGGTTGGTTTAGTGGTAGTATTATTGTCATTGATGAAGAAGATTGTGGGTTCAAACCTGTCCTTCAGTAACTTTTTATTTTAATAAACCAGGATTGCATCTGCACATCTGGGCATGTATATCTTGAGTAGGGAGACATGTGTTTGCATATTTCTTTGTGTTTTGACTGGAAAGGAGCGAGTAGAGCGTGCATCTGTGTGCACGAGAGAACATTACAGCTGTCACTCAACACCACTGATAATAGCCATGAGCACTCATCATTCCATTCAAAATAACACATGCTTACTCCAGATCGCCACTAATTTGAACTCACATGAGCAAAATGGAAACTCATGCTTAAGAACTAGCAATGTTCCCAAACCCCCCGCACATGAAGGAGAAAGTACCATCCACCCAACCACCCAATTTAAAGTTATATGTGCCTTAACATGAACTTCTGTCAAAACATTACCCTAGAAACATGGGATAAGAGATAAAATATAGACAAAATATTTTTTTTGTTACCCATGGCATGTGTGATCATCACTGAAGGACTTTTAATAATAATAATAATAATAATAATAATAATAAATGTTTTTATCATCATCAAGAAAAAAAGCTATTTGAAACAGATAACAATGACAGGAAGAGTAACAAAGACCATAACAGTAACAGTAAGATATATGCTACAACTTTAACATTCTAACATAACTGCAACTGAACAGGATTAATATTACCAGTTGTACAAAAACACAACAAAAAGAACAGTACTTAATACAGTGCTACACACAAATGCATTCTTCAATTCTTTAATAGATTTAAATTGTTTAATGCTCTCCAATTATTAAGCTGAAAGGTGAGCGGCAAAAGCATAAATAGGAAAGTGCATTTGTGAAAATGTTGACATGAGAGGGTTACCTTCTAAACACGACCCTCCCTCATGGGGGATGCCATGTTAGGATCAAATGACCAGCCGAATACTTCAAGTTTAACTTTCACTCATGATTAAATGAATCGTGGAAATTCTACAATGCCATTGGTTACTGAAAACTATAGCATGATGCTATAAGTGATGCTACATCTATGCCCCTATGTGTCAGTATAAGTCAAGACATATGCCATAATGACCAGCACAGCATAAACTTAAAATTACTGAGTGCACCTCAAATGCCCTATGTCTAAAGAATGTCGATTTGGGGTCCAGTCTTGTTAATTTTATTTTGTCTTGAGTATGTGTAAAACTAGTTTTGCACATTATATTGTTGTCTTAGTACTTAATAGATTGTCATTTGATTTCCATTCAGGTTGAGTTGTAATGATTTTTTGGTGTTTTCTATTGTAGGTGAAGGCTAATGATTCAGACTTGGGCCCTAATGGTGAGATTGAATACACATTACATCAGGAAATTGATCCTGTTCCAAAACTACTCCGGATAGACCGTTCCACAGGTATCATATATGTCAAAGGCCTGATAGATCGTGAGGAGATCAACAATCTCAAGTTTTATGTTGTTGCACGTGACAAAGGCCCCTCACCCAAAAGTTCAAAAACATATGTTTCTATTGATGTGATGGACCATAATGACAATGCACCAACAGTCGAGATTCGTGGCATTGGACTTGTGACCCATAATGATGGGGTAGCAAACATATCAGAGGACATGCCAGTTGGCACTGCAGTGGCACTGGTGCAGGTTTCAGATAAGGATGAAGGGGAGAATGCCGTGGTGACCTGTGTGGTTGCAGGTGATGTTCCTTTTCAGCTTCGGCCAGCCAGCGATTCCTCAGTGGATAACAAGAGGAAGTACTTCCTGCAGACAACAACACCTCTGGACTATGAAAGAGTTAGGGACTACCGAGTGGAGATAGTGGCAGTGGATTCAGGCAACCCGGCTCTTTCCAGCACTAACTCTCTGAAAGTCCAAGTGACTGACACAAATGACAATTCCCCCATTTTCTCACCAACCCTATTTGAAGTGGAGTTTGCTGAAGAGAACCAGCCAGGGGAAAAAGTAGTAGATGTAATAGCCTCAGATGCAGACAGTGGCACAAATGCAGAGCTGGTCTACAGCATTCTTGCCGACTCTTCAACAAGGGGGCTATTTGAGATTGACCCCAGCTCAGGTGAAGTACGTGCTCGGAGCCCTCTAGATCGTGAGCACAAGGAGCGATATGAGTTCCGTGTTACTGCAGCTGATAAAGGGGTTCCTAGTCACAGGGGAACTGCCACAGTTGTAATCAAGGTGCTTGATCGGAATGACAATGATCCCAAGTTCATGCTGAGTGGCTACAGTTTCTCAGTCTTGGAGAACATGCCTCCCCTTAGCCCTGTTGGCATGGTAACTGTCCAGGACATGGATGAAGGTGAAAATGCTCAAGTGCAACTTTCTGTGGAACCAGATGTAGGGAAATTTGTGATCCAGAATGGCACAGGCACTATCCTATCCAGTATCTCATTTGACCGCGAGAAGGAAAGCAGTTACACATTCCGGTTGAAAGCTGTGGATGGAGGGGACCCACCCAGGTCTTCCTACGTTGGCGTGACCATTAATGTCCTTGATGAGAATGATAATGCACCTGTTGTCACCAAACCATCTAACTCATCCTTCAGACGACTATCTCCAATGGCTGCTCCAGACAGTGTTGTGGAAGTAGTTGAAGCAGAGGACATTGATTCCGGGTCCAATGCTGAGTTGGTATATAGCATAGCAGGTGGAAACCCACATGATCTTTTTTACATCTCTCCATCTGATGGAGAGATCACGCTAACGAAGGAACTAACTCGCAAACATAGTGGTTTGCATCGACTGGTAATAAAAGTAAGTGACAGGGGGAAACCATCCCGTCATGCCATTGCCTTGGTACACATTTACGTAAATGAGACCATTGCTAATATAAGTCACATTGAGGCACTTGTGGGACACAGTTTGTACACCCCACTGGACATGGACATTGCAGGAGACCCTGATTTTGGTTTGGCTGCCCAAAGAAGCAACATTGTGTATGGCAGTTTGGCTGGAGTGGCAGGGGTTGTCACTGTGATTGTTGTGGTGGTCTTCATCAGACATCGCCTTCAGAGAGAAGCTAAGAGTGGTTACCAAGCTGGCAAGAAGGAGACCAAAGATCTGTATGCCCCCAAGCAAGGGCCAAAAAGTGGCAAGGGGAGAAAGGGTAAAAAAGGTAAGCCACCAAAGTCACCCAAACCTCTTGGAGAGGAAGAAGACGTCAGTCTTCAAAAGAGTCTCAAATTTAACCTTGATGGGGTTAATGACAGCCCCAGGATCCATTTGCCTCTGACATATCCACCTGGAAGTCCTGACCTAGGCAGGCACTACCGTTCCAATTCCCCATTGCCCTCCATCCAGCTCCAGGCCCAGTCACCATCTGCCTCCCAAAAGCATCAGGCTGTCCAGGAGCTACCTGCTGCCAACACCTTTGTGGGAACAGGAGGTGATGACAACTCCACTGGCTCAGACCAGTACTCGGATTACAGCTACAAGACCAATCAACCAAAATACAGCACAAAAACGGTACAGATCTTTATTTCTGTTTTTATTTGTGTAGTGCTTGCATTTACTGATAAGGGTCAAACCACTGTTTTCCAGCTTGGTGCTAAAATAGTGGGTGTTTATACTTGACTGTATGACTATATTTTCATTAGAGATTATATTCTCATTTTTTCAAGTGTGTTTTGGGTGAATTCCCATTAAAGCTCAAACATGCAAGAGCAATCAAGGCAGTTCATCTTGGCATCCATTAATTTGCTTGATAGGTAAAATGGCTCTTGTATTTCAACATGTTTGCTATATTCCCTGACCACCTGCTCACCATCAGAAAATAGTTTAAAATAAAATTTACTTACTGTTTAGTCAATCATAAAGATCCAGTCATGAAATGAGTTCTTTTCAATAGTTTATTCATAATACCATATCATAATGAGTGAATGTTCTCATTCGTGCTCATGGGGTTTCACTGTAATTTTTTGGATTGTGAATAGGGTATAAAATGAGTGTTTCCTAGAGCGCATGGTGTCTCTCTTGTCCTGTAATCTAGTCTAGTAATCAAGTGAGAGGGGCCAGTTTGACTTGATGCCACTATTTAAGGCAATTCCACCAGCCCCACTTAGATGCCAGTTCAATACAGTATGCTCACTTCAGATTGACACCAAGGAGGAAAACAGAAAAGCACTAGCTGCAATAATATGTACATTTTTGGGGTAGATTGAGTGTTCTCTCAAGAGAGAGTGGAAGTCGTTTCCTTTTCAGAGGCACATTACTGAGAACAACAGTGCATGGGTCCTGACTCCGTCAGTACCAGTCTGCTGTTTGATAAACCCAGCAGATGCTAGATGACAGTCAGGGCGAATGCAGGACTTCCAGACTCACTGACTAGGGAGAACATTTACCTACGGCAGCTCCCACACTGTGATGGACAGCATATAGCATGGAAGTGACAATAGACTCCAGCTATGTAGATTGTGTTGCATTTGTGTGTGTTGTTTTTGTGTGTGTACTTCCAGCTCTCTGCATACACTCATGTGATCTGCTTGTGAGAATATGGGTTAGAGGTTCTCATGCATGGCCTGGTTTTGAAGTATCTGATCAGAATCCCGGTCAAGAACATAAGTTACATAAATAGATATTTGTATCTGCTGATTGATAGGCGTATAAACATGGGACAGATGTTGACTCATGTGACATCTCCCGGCAGATGTGAACTCATGAGGGATCTCCCTCTACTGCTCCCACTTTTCCCCACCCAACCCCACATTAGACTTAACAGATTGACCAAAATATATAATTAAAATCCCAGCCATACTGAGTGACAGATGTGGAAAGTGAAGCGTGGCAGAGTGAATGGTAATGCGCTCACCGCTGATTCAGTGCGCGTGGCAATGTGCTCATGTGTGTGTGACAGCCTTGGCTCAAGCTTTCCCAGTTTAAGCTTTGATGAGTGTAAACACAGTGGCCATGTTTGCAGTTTATTGCCAGTGAGTATTGAACGTGATGACTGGCTTCACTGCTCCCCTTCCTGATCTGTAAAAAAAATCATTAAGAGGAGTTTGTTTGTTCGGAAAGACTTAGGCCTATACTGAGGTGTGAAAAAATCCTCAATTTACAGTGGCATGGCCTGACTCCATGATTAGAGATTTGTCAGAATGTGTAGCCATGTGATGTGTTTTTGAGTGTGGCCATGTGTATCTTTCACAGATCATGAATCTTTCCAAAACTCTCTCTCTATAACCTCTAAATGTGTAAGACTGGATGACATTTAGTGAGAGGATTGCATGGGCTTATCAAGTATAGTGCTGATAATTAGTTTAGTTATTGCCAATATCTAACACCATCTTTTGAAATGTGCCTCCCTCTCCGGAAAAGCCTAAAGTGAGAGACATGAGCACACAGAAAGGGATCAAAGGTGAGACCTTTCCAGTTATTTTTAAGTGGGCGTGATGAGAGCTTGTGAAGCTGTAAATCTGTGCTTAAATTAAATCCATACAATTAAAATTGCTTATTAGACAGAGATAGCACTCGGTTGCCCCTGACTATTCTCATCCAGAGTCAATGTGTTTTTCCCAAAACCCTTTGTCAGCTTGCTTTGACCATCTAGTGAAGCCTCCCAGTAGTGCAAAACCAAGTTAAAACTGTGGAGCACCTAATAGCAAAGCATTGTAGCTAAAAAATAGCTCCAAGCCAAGCATTTTTCTGATATCTCCACTCTATCTCTCTATCTACATATCTACCACACACTCCTTGTATTTTCTGACAAGCAAAGCTTTAAGAAGATCTACCATCAAAAATGTTGCCTTTCTTTCTAACATTCTTCCTTTCTCTGACTGTCCTTTTCTCCTTCACTTTAGTAAATTATGCACACTATATAACAAATTGAACACAACCAGCCCAGGCACAGAGACAAGCTAAAAGTGTAAATATTCAGTACCTTTAGAGCTCCCTGCTCTTTGCACTGTTGCTATCCCACTCTGTGATACTATATGAGGCAGCCTTGTTTCTGTGAAGGCTGCCTCAAGGCCCTTCCAAAAATCCCACATTTTAAGTATCTGCTCAGCCCAGCTTTGGCTAATATCCATAGCAGAATGCAGCTGTAAACCTCAAACCTGGCGCCCACCCTCTCAGATCCCCCCTCAGTGAATACAGTCCATAATACTCTCAGACTGCTCCTCATTAGAGCACAATACTGCTGGCACTCAGCTCTCTCTTTGCGGACCAATATACTCTCAGGTGCGAAGGTCTCACAGGCTTGTATGCGGTGTGAAGACAACTGCTGCACTTACGAGAATTTGAGAAATTGAGGCACCCCTTCAGCCTGCAGGGAAGAAAACTTTAGTAATTATCAACAAATACTTTGAAATGATATAATGTGGAGATGACTCAGACTAAAACAAGTGAGCACAATAAGGAGATGTTCACGTAGAAGTTGTTTTGTCTGTTTGCACTGTTTTTTATTGCTTTTCTTACACATATGCTAGATGGACGTCTTTGGCCATTGTGCCACTTCCGGCGGTTTTGCAGATTATCAGTTCATGAAAACTTTTCGCGCTGTTTCTCACACAATGCAATCTTATGACTATTATGATCTAAAACTTTCATAATAGCGCCTGAATGTATTGCATTACATAATCAACTACATTTAAAAGCTTTTTCAATTACAATCAAATTTCACAGTAGCTCAAATGATAAAGTGTTGCAGTTGCAATGCAAAGGACCGGGTACGAGTCCTAAAGAGAACACGAGTCTACACGTGAGGCGAAATCGTCATAAGCACAGCAAAATGACGTGGTTGTTTCAACAGTTGCTTTTTTTCATTTCACATTTGCTTTTATGACTCTTTTGGCTAGGTTTAGTTTCAAGGTTTAGGGTAGGGAGGTACAGTAAGTTCTGTTGATTTAAAACTCCATAGAACATTAACCTTAAAAACCTTATTAATGGATCATACAGTAAGCCTCATTCATCAAAAAGTCCAAAGCACGAGAACTCGTGGAGTTGGAAGGGAATATTAAAAGTGCCGAGGCAGAGCTGAAATGCTGAATGTCGTCTGATGGCCTCAGAGAATTGACCCTATTGAACTACAGATATAATACTATTTTGTTGTGAAAGAGAGAGAGTTTTGGCTATTCAGGGCAAGACAGTCATACTCGGGGGAGTCGGGGGACAAAGCAGGGAAGCTTTCGCTAGATATGAAAAGCAGAGAAAGTCTTTTTCTACTATTCCCTCAGTGAAATCTGCTGGTGGTGAATTTTTTACCTTGGCCATTGATATTAATAATGCTATTAAAGAATTCTATCTTGATCTTTATAGTTCCACGTCTTCGTCTACTGATGAAGATATTAGAAACTTTGTGGAACCATTAGAACTCCCTAAACGGACTCTGAGATAACCTTGGAGGAGTTAGGTGAGGTCATTAAGGCCTTGCCTACAGGCAAGGCTCAGGAGCCAGATGGCTTTGCTGCTCAGATCTTATGCTACAGAATTGGCTCCACTTTTGCTAGAAGTTTATATGGAATCATTAAAGAATGGAAAGCTTCCACCAACCATGACACAATCAGTCTTATCAATCAGGATCAGTCTGATACTTAAAAAGGACAAAGATCCAAGCGAGTGTAAGAGTTACCATCCAATTTCCCTGATCCATCTAGATGTTAAAATATAGTCAAAAATTCTGACTAACCGATTGAGTAAAGTTATGATATCTCTTATACATATAGATCAGGTGGTGTTTATTCAGGGCCGCAGCTCTTCTGATAACATTAGGCGTTTCATCAATATCATGTGGTCAGTGGCGAATGATCAGACTCTGGTCACTGCCATCTCACTTGACGCCGAAAAGGCATTTGATATGGTAGAATGGGATTATCTTTTTAAGATTTTGGAAATATACAGGTTCAGGAATACTTTTATTGGATGGATTAAATTACTTTATAGACACCCAGTAGCAGTGGTACAAACAAATGGATTAATTTCAGATTATTTTACTCTGGATAGGGGCACCTGGCAGGGTTGCCCTCTTTTCCCATTATTGTTCTTATTGGTCTTGCCCTGGAACCATTAGCAGCCACGATAAGAAGGGAAGATGATTTTCTAGGGGTGGCGGCGGGAGGTGTGGTGCATAAGCTTTTGCTCTACGCTGATGATATTTTATTATTCATCTCTGACCCTATTAGATCTACGACTTGCCTCCACAGAATTATTAATTCCTTTTCTAAGTTCTCAGGATACAGAGTCAATTGGTGTAAATCCAAAGCTTTGGCTCTGACAGCATACTGCCTAGTAACGGTTTTTCAGTCGGGCACCTTTCAGTGGCCCAAACAGGGCATTAAGTATTTGGGCATTTTATTCCCAGCAAATTTGTCTGATATTGTTAGAGTTCATTTTGACCCCTTAATAAAAAGGTTTTCAAGTGATGTGGGCAGGTGGGCTTCATTACATTTTTCTATGATTGGGAAGGTTAATGTTATTAGCCATTCTGTCAAACTAACCGGAGAAGTTAAGTTACACCCCATTGTCTCGCATTTGCACTCGGTGTGGACAAAAGTGTCCAGAGTGTTTAATTCGGACATTTATTTAAATGTTGCCTCAAGTATATGGCTGAACCCCAAATTATGTATTTGGTTCAACATTTTGGGATTCCCAGATCTCAGTTCTATAAGTTTTTACAGCTGTGCCACCTGCTCTGTACTGTTTTTGGGGGTAGTTTACAACCCCCTAAACGGCAGTTACTCAGGGAGTGGTGATTACTGCTTTTGGAAAAGTTCATGAGGCATCAGTGTATTACTCCCTGCTTATACAGAGTCTGGGGGATGGAAATTCAACTTCTCTTAAAGAGATTATTGGAGAAAGATCTAAACTTGGTATTGGAGGAGGGAGTGTGGGCTAGGATTCTAAATAACATCAAGTCTGCATCTAGAGATGCAAGGGTGCGCCTTATGCAATTCAAGATTTTACATTGGACCCCCTCTAGATTGTATATGCTTGGTCTTAAAGACATACCCACCTGTTGGCGATGTCAATCAGAAGATGTAGACACAACCCATGTCTTTTGGGGATGTGTTACGATCCAAGAATTTTGGTTGAGGATTCAGAGTTTTATGTGTGAGGTGTTGGGCTCTCAGATTTTATTTTGCCCCAGACTCTGTATTTTAGGTGATGGGGTGGTCATTAATATGGAGAATAAGCACATAAAACTGGGTCCTAACTAGCATTATGATCGCCAGATAGATCATTTTAAGGGGTTGGAAGATGGCTGGAACGCCCCCATTTCAGGAGTGGTGTTCGGAGATGGGCAGGGTGGCAGCTTTTGAAGAGGGGTCATCCAGAAGACTGGGGAATTTAGAATTTTATATATATATATTTAGAATTTTATATATATATAATTGTTTTTTTTTTTTTTTGGTTGTGTCTGTAATTATGTGACCACTGGGGTGTTGTTGGGGGTTAAATATTGATTATGTTTGTATATGTTTTGCTTTTCTTTATTTAATAGATAAATCAATAAAAAATTTAAAAAAATAAATAACAAAAAAGTATTAATATCATCATATTGATTTGCAAATATTTTGCCACAGTCACATAATTTTAATGAGATCAGTCTTTTTAAAAGCAGGTCTCACACTTTTTTTTAGGTCAAGAATAAGATCGGACCCTAATATGAAATTCCACTAGACCTACAGCTACAAAACAGCATCCCACTAGCATGCTTGTGTCAACAGTTAATGCCATAAAGACAACTGGGTGGGTCAAATATGCATTCTTGTTTGTACAGAGTCTCTCTAGAGGGTCTCCCTGGGACTAACGAGTCTCTGCAGACATTTACGGACTGACTGGTCTTGGCTGACACTTCAGAATCGATTGACCTGGACAAGTGCTCAGGGATTTAGTGCAGTGGACAGACATATTCCAAATGAGTAATCTCGTCAAGGGCAGCAGAAGCGTTAAGACTGTGTTACCACTAAGGACAGTTTTCAGTTCCTTCACAGCCATATATAGTCGAAACCACATTTTGGCCAAAAACTAACTTAGTATGTCCAAACTGGTTCTTCTGCCAAAATGATTTACTAGATATCAGCATGCCATTGGATCTCTACTTCAAATAAATGAGGCCAACATGACATTTTGAGTCTGAGCTAATCGATTCTCATGATCTTGACAAGCACGCTGGGATGAGCCCTGCAGAATAGACACAGTAGAATTAGATTATCTCTCTCTCCCTCTCCCTTCATCTCAAAAGGACACTATTTCAGAAACTTGAGGCTCAAGTAGTGGAAATGCCTGCGTAAATTGTCATGCTTTTGGTCTGGTCCTTGTGTTTGCGGTTAGCAATTTCGATCTATCATTAAATGATTACCTGTTAAAGGGATTACAGCCACTACCCAGGGCAGGAGACAGTTTCACTGTCACCGTAAGAGATGGCTAATGCTGTTGAGCTTTTCGACAGCGAATCGCATTACACCACAGCAGAACACAGATGTGCAACTAATGATAGTGTCATTGCAGACAAGGATGACAATAATGATAATGATTATGGTAATATCCAAGTGTTCGCAGTCAGATTCATTTCCTCCCAAATATATATCTGCACACAACCACAAGGAGATTGATTTATGGGAATGTTGTCTTAGAAGCATGTTTCTTCATGCATGTTTACATTTAAGTGATGTTGTTTTTTCCATGGCACCAGAGGCATTGCATCTCTGATTTAATTAAATTACCTTCTTGCTTTCGATATGATGATGTCACGAAAATATGAATATAGACAGTGGCATTCTCTTTCTCTCTTTATCTGTTTGCCTGAGTGGATGAAAGGCTGTGGCAGTTGTATTCAGTGCCCCTGTCTCATTTCACTGCTGGCAAGAGCACATTCTGTAAGCCACCAGCGGTCAGAGCCACACTTAAAAGTGAGAAGCTCCTTTAGGCAAAGCTATGTTGAGGCTCAGCTCCCTGATGGCATTGCCTTTAGCTAAAATATTTTATCACCATTCATTCCAGCCTCCTTTACCTTCCACCAGGCAGATTAGTGCTTTTATCAATAAGCAGCTTAGCGCCAATGCTTCTCTCAATAATGTGCTACACCATTTCACTCTCACCGCTTTAACTCATAGATGCTCCTTTTTTCCATCTTTCTCACCTCCTCTCTGAACTGTTTTGCTTGTTTTCTTTTTACTTGGATAGTGTACTCTTCTCTCAGTTTTTGTTCAGTCTGTCTTCTGTGTTCTTTCTCTCTATGTCTCACTTTCTTTTTCACTATGCAAATATGAATTGTTATTTTGCTCATTCAAAGGCCAATCAGATTTCTGAGGTGTCAGTAATGAAGTGTCTCATTCTCTGATTGTGATGAAAAATAAACATTGCATGATGTAATTGCCTTGTCATGGGCTTTGAATGTTAACTGGGTGGCACATTTCTCCATTCAGCGTGTTGCCATGGAGAAACAGGCAACAGCTCTGCATTAGCTGCTGATGCTTATTTGAAAATATTGATGATATTAAAACTGAAGACATCATAAATAAAGAAGGCAAACAATCTCCTGAGGACTGAAGATGCCCTGAGCCACATATATTTTCATTTCATTGATATGATTCTCTTATTTGAGATACTGAGAGGGTCTTGTTTTGTCATCACACCATCAATACTTTTTGTGAGCCCCCACCAGTCTTCAGAATACACTACCTTGCTCAGCCAGCTTCACAAGAAGTCCATATTCAAGATTCTATAGGCATATGATAGGTTTTGGTGAGAAACAACTTTGAAATGTAAATAACTTTTCAGTGAAAATTTTGATTCATGTTCAGGAGTGATGTAATAGAAGTTTATTCGCAGTGACTAGCATATGCACATCAGAACTTGTGTTGTTTAGAACTAAATTAAACAGGTGGGTCCTTTTTTAAGCTTTAAAGTGAGTCACTATCAACTGCCATTGTCCTGAAAAGACAGAATGGGGATATTTGTTTAACATGTCCTTTTGTGTTCTGCATATGAAAGAAAGTCATATGGGTTCAAAACAACAAGAAAATTATGTCAGAATCTTCATTTTTGGGTGAATTATTCCTCTAAACAACTATGTAAAGAGCATGGCTATGCTGGTCCACCATCTAGACCAGCACCAAACCAGCATAAAGAAGGGAATCCCAAACAACATGGAAGCCATTCTACTGCATTATCAAATGACTCTAAGACAATGAATCCACTCGATCCATTTCAGTGGACACAGGTCTTGGTCTCGCCTTTGGGTCAGTGGGAAATTTTGCACCGCAGAGAACGAAACAAGGACAAAGGCCTCTCAGACAGCTCACCCCATTATAATGGTAGAGAGCTGCATGATATCCATTTAGCTCCATTAGGGAGGTGTACGTTCTCACACACACTCACACCTTCACAGCCTTGCAGTGGTGTGTTGTTACACTTACAATCAAGCTTCATTATTCAGACGCTTCATTCATACATAATGCAAGTTACAAACTACCAAGAGAAAACACTGTTTCATATTTGACCATGATATGTGTCGCTGCAGAAAAGAAGCCTGGGGCCAGACTCAGCAGTGCTTTACTTTTACAAACCTACTGTTAATATCACTTACAGTACGTATACTCCGATCATGAGCACACTCTGCATTAGAAATGATGCAGGGCACACTGTATTTTTATACGGATGACGGATGACAGGAAATCATACAGTCCTGCAGCAGTGGCATGCAACTTTCTCTGGCTTTGAGCTGTCTCTGACTTAATCATGCATCACACCCTGGCAAAAACAAGTAAATACAACTAAATCAGTCCTTCAGATCCAACAGTCATCGTCAGAGGCCTGTCAGTCAAACCCTCTCGACAGCCCCAAGACGGCCTCACTCTTATACTGAGATGTCAACATGCAGACTCAACTCCTGACCCATCAAAAACAAGTCCTAATAAGATCTTCCCTCTTTATCTCCACCCCTGAGGAAACTGCAACTTTGCAGTTTTTGGGGAAACCAGCAAAACAATTATGTTTAAATTGTTCAACCCACATCTTCTGTGACAGGTGTGTTTAAGGCCTACTTTAATATGTGATGCTTCAATGCAATTTGCAGTTGTGATGAAAAACATAAATTTTCTTTTGTCCTGGTTTGGAGAATAATCCACTTAATTGAAAATCCTGCAAAAAACAAGAAGTGAGAAACCACAAAAAGTGCCGGGGAGATATGCTGTTGCATAATTCTCTCCCCTGCTTTCGCTGGCTGGCATGAGCAGTGATCATTATTTTTCTCTGCCTTCACCCCACTGGGAAGGTAGGATATTAGAATATTTCATGAATATTGAGCTCTCTCTGGCTTTTTTGGTAGTGGTGGAATGATGTTCTCTGCTGTTTCATGTTGGCACTAAAGGAGAACAAGGCTTAATTGCATAAGTCTATAAAATGGGGTGAGAGAGGAGAGGGTTCTGACAATGAGAATTGTTCTGATGTGCCTTCTTGTATTAGTCTCAAAAGCTAAAGCATCAAGCCGAATGTATTCCAGGATAAAGGGGAAAAGAATGGAGTTTTGATGTCTCTAAGATTTTATAAATATTACAGTTTCATTTTCTGTTAAAGCATGGTTCTCTGTAAAGCTGCTTTGAAACGATGTGTGTTGTGAAAAGCGCTATACAAATAAAAATTGACTTGACTTTTAAATGTGTTCCGACACAAGTGCCCTGCAGAATTAGTCTTCAATTGTAGTTGTAAACTTTTTAGGTTGAACTTAACCACGTGGAGTTACATGCTCAAATCCCTCAGCGACATAGGAACGGTACATTTGCAATTTTATATTGGTCTGTGTATGTGGTGTTGATTTCTATTTAAATGGATGATATTTCTTACAACATTGATTCTGGAAGCTACCCCCCCCCCCCCCCCCCCCCCGGTATTAAATAACATGGCTGAACTTGATCCAGATCCAATATTTTCCACCATGTTGGAATCCCTTGTCTGACAAGAAAAAAAACAAAAAACGCCTTGGTGTGAAAGAGAGCTAGAGAGAAAACGAGAGACACACACACACAGAGAGAGAGTCTACTGCAGTCTAATCCATCCATTTTCCTGTGGTAAGAGATTCTTTGGGTGAGTGCCATAAAGCACGTTTAGAGATGATTATTTGCATGGCAGTCTTATGCTCTTTTCTGAATAGAAGGCATGTTTAAACACAAAGGTCACTGAGGTGAGAGGGAGAGATAGCACTGGACAATGCACCAGTGATAATTATCTGTCCAAAAGCACTTGTCTGGATGATGAAATCCAATTAAAAAACTTTAAAAAGCCAGAAAATGTTATATAAAACCAGGAGAGTTGATGAGCACAGGGTAGCCTGCAAGCCAAAGGAGGAGCTTGGTCATTAGCTTGAATTTCTTGGCATCAGACCTTCATGGACATGTGTGGTTTGAGTTTTTCTTGCCCTCTCTTTCAAAGTGGAGACATGAGCCGTGCACCTCGACTATACACCACAGGCACACAGCAATTACTGCACTGTCAGCACGGATTACACAAACATCTGATCTCTTTCACTCATGTTTTTCTGTTTCCATAATACAAGGAAGATAATTAATGATAATAACACATCATTATCAGCGTTATTTCTATGACTGTAATCAGGATGCAGAGCAGATGCCCTTATCTGCAGCCACTGACATGGTTCTCAGTTGTCCATTATGCTCTTGGATACACAGAAGAATTCAGGTTAATTATCTAGCTGCTTGAAAAAATTCCCCGTTGGGGTTTGAACTGGTAGCCAGCGGGTCACCTGCTTTACCATGCACCATAACAGAAAGGAAGAGAGATTCTGTGTTATATTAAGACATTGCTTTACATTGCTTTGGCGATATTGCATTTTGGATAGTGACGTCATTTAAAGCTCCATTGCATTTGAATTTAAAAGACAGAGAGAGAGAGAGAGAGAGAGAGTTTACTGCAGAAGCTGTGCTCTGCCATTCATTTCACACCAGTGCTTTTGGGTGGTCACACAATACCAGTAAATGAGTTTATCCAATTCTGCCGGCAATGCATTCTGGACTGCTACCTCTAGGTCTTCCTCACATCCCACAGTCATATCAGTCCCTGCTGGGTGGAGAGAGATAATGAGAGGATATAACAGAGAGAGAGGTAGGGTTTTTAGCTGTTATTGCCACCTCTGTTTTATAGAAAAATCATCTTGCCCTGTACTTACTCTAGGGCAGGGTCAGATGTCCTGCTCAGTATGTTTAAGAATTTTGAAAAGATCAGTCATTTAACCTTAGGTCTAAAACAACAATCTTTTCCATTTTGTTGAGTGTAAATAAACTATTCGGCCCGGTTAAAGATGATCAACAGGATCCTTCAGAAGCTGTGTACAACAGGATTGAAGATATCTGTAACAGATAAAGGACAGGCAAGGAGGAGGTGGCAACCGGCTGAACAGTAAGCATAAAGTTGTTGGTCCTCATGTATTCAGATAGAAGACAAAAGCAGGCCTAACACAATCGTAAAACCTAACTCAGGTCCACATACAAAGTCATAAATCTTACTGATAAAAACCACGCCAAAATCAAACAAAGGGAGTCCAAAACAGAATACAAATCCCATGAAGCCTTTCTCACTAAAGGATCTAACTCTCAACTCCTATTGGATGAGGCACACAACAGAACTGCCCTCAACCATGATGTCATCGGGAGTAGAAATAACTCTGAGATGCTTCCGGGATTTGCTTCCAGCAACTTTGCTCGCCGTATGTAGACGCAGCTCATCGCTGCTCTCAGGTGTAGCCTCGTGGCACAAGGAAGTAACATCCAACTTGAAACTGTGGCCATACAATCTCCATATCGCTGGATGAGTTGAGATTACTCTGTGTTCCACCGAACACTCTAACGGATCCGAAGGAGACCGCTGAGCAATCCGCATCTTCACCCGTTTGCCTGCAGAAGTGAAGAGATAAAAGATTTCTCTTCCATCTTCAATAAAGTCGACGTCGCTGATTTCTCTGCCAGCCCGCCGAGAATCAGAAGCCGTACCGTCCACCGACAAAGCGAGGAAACGGCCTCCCGTCATCACCCGAGCCTCGAGGAACCGAGTCGGAGTTAAAGGACGGATGAACACACATTCTACATCCTCATACGATTCAAGTAAGAGGTTTACGTCTGGGCAGAGATAGAATATTGTAGTGTTATTCTTGCGTATCAAGATTATTGCTTGTACAGTTTACGGACCGCCGAGTCCGCTCATTGCTAATAATAATACTCAAGGTATTAATTATCACGAATGAGATTTGCTGTGTTGTAGTCCAACCACATTGGACTGTTGTGCATTTCTGCCATCGTGGGTGAGACCGGCACACTTAGTTTATCCATTAAAGAATCAAAGACCGCGGGACGGTTTACTAGCCGTCCACCGTATCTCTGAGTGATAAACTAACAGCTGCTTTCTCTCCCACGATCGCGAAATCGGTTTTGGGGCCGTCACTTTATTCTCTCTCTCTCGTACTAACCACACACACACACACACACGCGACCCCTCACAAACATTCTCGCACACATTTTTGGCTAGTAGATAGCTTCGTGATAAAGCTCAGCTTTGTCCCTAAGCTATCGTACAAGCGGATACACGCGGTAAACTGGTAGACGCTATTGACTGGTTTCTCTCCGCCCACATTCGTGGCCATATTCTCTGGCCGGAAGTCTCACATGACATACTCTCCACGAGAGTCATGTCTGCCATTTTGTGTGCATCCCTCCTTACACACACACACACACACACTCTCTCACACACACACCCTCATGTGTTATAGGATTATTTTGATTTCCATATCTAATCATATCACTGTTCAGTTTGTAGTTGTAAGTCGGAAGTTTATTGACTGCATTGTGTTAATTATTAACTGATATTACTGCATAAATAAACTTTGTTATATTTCAGAGAGAAGTGTTTTGGTTTGTTTTACATATACCTGTGTCACATGCTGACGGGATGTCAGTGCTTGGATTCAAGCCTTCATTCATTGTTTTTTTTCCGAAAATCGATATTCTTCGGATGTCGATTTTCCTAAGAAAACAATCTAATATTGAGACTGTTATACTATCTGATTATTAGTCCCTGACTCCAGGGTGGTGCGCCGGCAATATTAATCCTTATTAATATTCTATTGATTTTTGATAATTGATAATTATCTTTGATGATTGTTGAATCTGAAGGATCAATAAGCTAGTGTTAATTTTCATTAATGTTTCATCGATGTTAATGATTAGTGATTATCTTTGATAATTGTTGATTTAAAGGATTAAAAAAGCTAACATTGATTCTCATCAATGTTCTATTGATTTTAATAATTAATAATTATCTTTGATAATTATTAATTATTGCTAATAACCAAACCCACTCCTAAACGTAGCGCATTACATTTACTGGAGCCCCATATGAGGTTTTAATGAGTTAGATTCAATTAATTAATTTAAATATTAATTAATAACTAAAGAAATAATTATCAGTTATTTCTGATAGTAACACTGATCTAAACAACCAGTAAAGCCCTACAAAGTTTAATGGTAAAACTCAATTTAAAACAACATAAAACAAACATGAACACAGACACATACAACGTGGCCGTGTGCATCTCTCTTTCTCATTCTAACTGGCACCACCGGCTCCCCTTTATCTCGCTCTCCCGCTGATCAGCTGATTCAGTGCTGGCCAAGCATCATCATGGCCTGACCATGCCCGCCTCCTCATCACAATATCATACAAAGCTCTTCCTCAGGCAAAGATTGTGTGCGTATATATCTGTGTGTGTGTGGGGGCGGGTTTGGGTGATTTACGAGGACATTTTTTTAGGTTACAAACTGGTAATTACAAGGGTATTATGCTATAAATGTGGTTTATGAGGGCATTTCTAGTGTCCCAATAATTCAAATAATACTAAACTATGTTTTTTGTTTTGTTTTTTTTTTATGTAAAAATGCAGAAAGTTTTTTGTGAGGGTTAGGTTTAGGGGTAAGGTTAGGGTTAGGGGATAGAACCTATAGTTTGTACAGTATAAAACTCATTATGTCTATGGAGAGTCCTCATAAGGATAGCCGCACCAGCGTGTGCGCGCGTTTGTGTGTGTGTGTGTGTGTGTGTGTGTGTGTGTGTGTGTGTGTGTGTGTGTGTGTGTAGCAGAGGGACTCAGAAGGGGGTTTTAGGGCATGATTCATCCTTCCTGTTATGTGGAAGAAGCAAACCAATCGGACAGTGACAAATGACCCATACCCTTTTCTCCTCCAACTGCTACCTTCTCGCTTACTCTTTTCCCTCTGTCCCCTGATTATATTGTCTTTGTCTGCTTCTTTTGAACTCTTTGTGCTCAGTGTGTCTCTGAAGGAAAGGCCCAAGGCAAGGTCTCAATGTGTGGCATGTGCACCAAACACTTAATTCAGAAATAAGTTTTAATTGCCAAATTTTACTTTCCATGTTCCAAATTTTACAAACATTAGAATTTCTATTTGCATGATATTCTATTACCAACAGTGACATCTTAATGTGTATTTAAAGGGATAGTTCAGTGAAAAATGAAAATTATGTCATCATTTATTTACCTTCATGTCACTTCAAACCTGTTTGACTTTATTCTTTAGAACACAAAATAAGATTTTAGTTGTCATGTCTCATATGTTCCATAGTGGTTATGTTAGTCTCATTCATTTTCATTGTATGGCATAAAAGATGCAAAAAAAGTAAATGACGACTGAGACTAACATACTCCCTAACATACACCGATCAGCCACAACATTAAAACCACCTGAATAATATTGTGTAGGTGCCCCTTGTGCCACCAAAACAACGCCAACCAGCATCTCAGAATAGCATTTACCATAAGTGTACAGAACGGTTGTCGGAGTTACCGTAGACTTTGTCATTTCTAACCAATCTGGCCATTCTCTGTTGACCTCTCTCATCAACAAGGCATTTCCATCAGCAGAACTGCTCCTCACTGGATGTTTTTTATTTTTGGCACCATTCAGAGTAAATTCTATAGACTGTTGTGTGTGAAAATCCCAGGAGATCAGCAGTTACAGAAATACTCAAACCAGCCCAGCACCAACAATCATCCATACGATTATCTAATCAGCCAATCGTTTGGCAGCAGTGCAGTGTATAAAATCATACTGATACGGGTCAGGAGCTTCAGTTAATGTTCACATTAACCATCAGAATGGGGAAAAAATTTGATCTCAGTGATTTGTACTGTGGCATGATTGTTGGTGCCAGATGGCTGGTTTGAGTATTTCTGTAACTGCTAATCTCCTAGGATTTTCACACAAAACAGTCTCTAGAATTTTGCCAAAAACAAAAAACATCAAGTGAGCAGCAGTTCTGTGGATGGAAATGCCTAGTTGATGAGCGAGGTCAACAGAGAATGGCCAGACTGGTTCGAACTGACAAAGTCTACGGTAACTCAGATAACCACTCTGTACAATTGTGGTGAGAAGAATATCATCTAGGAATGCTATTGTGAGATGCGGGTTGGCATTGTTTTGGTGACACAAGGGGGATATACACAATATTAGGCAGGTGGTTTTAATGTTGTGGCTGATCAGTGTATCTTTTTGTGTTGTACAGAAGAAATAAAGTATGGGTCTGAAACAACATATGGGTAAATTATAGAATTTCCATTTTGGGGTGAACTATTCCTTTAAAATACTATACTCTAGTCCATATGGCATTTTAAGATTCAGAGTAAGAGTGAGAGGAGGAAGCTCTTTTCTACCTATGATTACTGTCTTTATAATATTTTTTTGCTTGCCTTGGCAATGAGATGCCAAGACTATTAATTGCTTGGCTACCTCTCTCTTTCGCTCTCTCTCTCTCTCTCTCTCCCTTGCACTCTCTGGTTTTCCTTCCCTCACTTGTTCCTTTTTTGTGGATGCCAAGTACTGCAGGCTGATAAGAAGAAAGCCACCCTGATGCTTACTGAGCCTGTCTATCTCCCCCTTTCCATGCTCACTGTGGCTATGCTAATGTGATAGGCTAGTCCGCTAAAGCCTGTACACTTCATAACTAGGGACACACAACACTGCACCACACAGCTCAATCACTTCACTATAGCAGCTCACCAATATCTGCTCCAAATAAAATTGGCTACAACACAGATCCACCACACCAGTTCAGCCCGACAGAGTGCGGTAGCTAAAGATAGCCCCTGATATTGCAAGAATGGAGAAAAATATTGGTTTTCAGGGGATGATAGAAGGTAATTAACAAGACCATAATGCAGTATAGTATAAAATTTGAGAGTTTTGGAGATTGGATTTGGTCCCTTCATGAGGGGTTTTAGCAAGCTTTTAAAATTATCTAGTGTTCACTGTGGCGTGCAATTATGTGTTTGATTGTTTGTAGGACTATCGTGGTCCTTCAGCATTTATAAAAGTATTTAAAGACCTTGGAGAGGCAGATGTTTTCATTACTTTGCTAATATATGAACACTTCAGGTAAAATTGGTTTGAATTGCTATACTTGTGTAATCACATTCTCAAAGCCATCTTTTGGTTGGTTACAATGCCACAAGAGCCAAGTCTATAACAGATCAACACTTACCCTAACCTTATTTTTCTGCTGCTACCCTATTCATCTTTATGAAATGCTGATGAGGTTCACATACTCACATTACAATCCCTAACATTTTGTGGAGCAGCAGCACACCAAACGTCTATGTCAAGTGGAATCTTTCTCCTGCTACTGTTCAGTACGTCTCTATTTTTCCCATGTATGACTTTGTAAAAGGCTTACCAGGAGCTGAGGAACTATGCACACCTTAACTGGGTGCCAAACTTCCCAATGCATAATTGTTAGTTATGGGAAACAATGTCATACTTACACTCCAATTTCCATCTAAAAATATCAGACTAGAGAGAGCACAGGGAGGCATGAGTCTCAAGATCACCAACCCTGAAAATAGACAGTTTATTTCCATTTGCTTTATTTATCAGTTTTGCATACTTCCGTTATCCTTGTTGGCAATCACTGACTTTTTCAACAGTCGTTTAGCCTTTTTGAACTGAATACCTGTTTAGAAATTCAGGGTTTTTTTGTCCCGTTTCCCTATTGGACTAATGTCAGTGCAAACAAAAGACCAGCAATGGGAAGTCTGAAATGCAGCGCTGTGGGTTTTTGTTCTCACAATAAAAAAGATTTGCGCAAACTGCAGGGTCTAGCCCTAGGGAAGAATTGTCTCTGATTAGCAATCCATATGAAGTGTCAACTGGGATTTGACAAGTATTATACGAAGTAGGCAATCCCCTCTGGAGATTTCTCCTGAGTCAAAACATATTGTCTGCTATTGTTCGCCAGAGAGGGATTTGCCCTCCTGGCCGACCCATGTCATTGTGTTATAAAGCTAATTATTAGCCTCAACTCATTGGCTGTGTTTGTCCAAAAGCCTGTTTGTGCTGTTTTTTGTGGCTAATGGGAAGAGATGAGAGCACATCAATGATACATTGACAGAATACAGCTCTGCCCCACTTTTCTGTGTCGGAGCTCTTGTGTTCTCGATGGCATCATTACAGAGGCATGGATGGGCTTCAGGGCAGGGGATCCCTGTGCCCTGCATTCTAGTTTTAGCATGTGAGGCTAGGGGGCGCATCTGTATCACCTCTCGGCTTTATTCCTTCATCGTTCTAACAGCACAGCTGGGGTTCCACAAGGGTGTGTGCTAGCCCCATCCTTTTTTCCGGCATCGCCCTGACTACTGAGCTGAGGATGAAAAGAAGTATGAACCGCTTTTGTTCTGTATTTTTTATGCTGTTGCTGCACAGCTGGGATTCAAACCAGCCTGCTCTGGCTGTGTTCTATATTCACCATCTCCATGGAAGCACAGCTGGGAAGGGATGTAGCCCTCTACTGCAACTGTACCAGAGCATCACAGCTTGAGCCTCCAGAAGTCTTAGGGCATTTGGCCTGAATAGAGTGTGACTGAGAAACTCAAACGTGGCATATGAAATGAGCTTTCCATCTTAATCATTGCTCTCTTCGATGCACTGCATTTGGAGAAAAGATCCTTATTTGCAACTGTTGTTTTTTGCAACCAACACTGAAAAAATAGAAATACTTATTTACAGTGATGTTAGTATGGTTTGATACCTACAGGCATGGTCAGAATTTCAATTTTTCCTCATGTCTGCTGTAGCTCTGACCTTCAGCCACCATTTATTCTTTGTCCCCCGTAACCAATTGCAACCCTCACTTACAACCCCCCCTTACCCCCTGAATTCAATCTCCCAATCCAGTTTCAGTGGATGGTTAGTTGATGGACCCAGAAATGTTTAGTAATGGACTGTGTGTCTATGAAGATCATGACCACAGTCTGTGATTTTGGAATTATCTCAGAGTTTGAAATGTTTTCGTTTTCAATTTTCTCCAAGAAAAAATGTAATAGTCTCTCTTGGTTCTTTAATATCATATTGTATTCACAAACAAAAACAAGTTAATTTGATATAAACATAATATTCCTACTGAGAGTGGTTGTTTGATTGATAATGACTTAAAGTGTTTTACCGGAGTTCACACAGAATCTTATTATAAATCCAACAGTTTTCTGTGAGGGTTACAAGCCTTTGTGTTTATACACACTTGCTTGTGCTTTGTAACTTTTGCTTTCACGATAACTTTTTCAAAACCAGATTATTTCATCATATAAGGGATAGTTTACCCCAAAATTATAAATATATTAATATATACACTGCCTGGCCAAAAAAAAAAAGTCACTGTTTGGATTTAAATAAGCAAATACTTAAAAGCCTATGATTGGATCATTATTGCAGTGATTAATATGTTTCAGCTGGCAACAATTCTTTTAACCCTAACTGATGAACTATGTCGAAAGATGTATCCTGTGGTCATGGAAAAGATGTTACTGTGTTTCAGAAGGGGTAAATTATTGGCCTGCATCAAGCAAAGAAATCAACTAAGGAGATTGCTGAAATCACTGGAATTGGGTTAAGAACTGTCCAACACATTATTAAAACCTGGAAGTATAGTGGTGAACCGTCAGCTACATGGAAGAAATGTGGATGATCATGATCGGAGATCACTAAAATGCTTGGTGAAGTCACATTGTAAAATATCGATAGTAGAACTCACGGCTCAAGGCTGTGTTCAATAGTGAAAGTAAGAACATTTCCACACTCACAATGCAACAAGAACTTACAGGATTGGGACTAAACAGCTGTGTGGCCACAGGAAAGCCACTTGTTAGTGAGGCTAATCAGAAAAAACAACTTCAGTTTGCTAGGGAGCATAAAGATTGGACTGTAGAGCAATGGAAAAAGGTAATGTGGTCTGATGGGTTCAGATTTACCCTATTTCAAAGTGATGGGCTTGTCAGGGTAAGAAGGAAAGCGCATGAAGCGATGCACCCGTCATGCAAAGTGCCCACTATACAAGCCTCTGGAGGCAGTGTTATGATCTGGGGTAGCTTCAGCAACATTATGCGGCAATAAAATGAAGTCAGCTGAGGACCTGAATGTACTGAATGGCCAGGTTATCCTGTCAATGGCTTTTTTCTTCCCTGACGCCACGGGCATATTTCAGATTGTGAAAGAGTGGTTCGGGGAGCATGAGGAATCATTTTCACACATGAATTGGCCACCACAGAGTCCTGACCTTAACCCCATTATAATCTTTGGAATGTGCTGGAGAAGACTTTACGGAGTGGTTCGAATCTCCCATCATCAATACAAGATGTTGGCCCAAAATTAATGCAACTCTGGATGAAAATAAATGTTGTGACGTTGCATAAGGTTGTCGAAACAATGTCACGACGAATGAGTGTCGTAATCAAAGCTAAAGGCGGTCCAACTAAATATTAGAGTATGCAACTTTTTTTTGGGCCAGGCAGTGTATATATATATACGTACACACTGCCTGGCCAAAAAAAAAAGTTGCATACTCTAATATTTAGTTGGATCGCCTTTAGCTTTGATTACGACACTCATTCGTCATAATCAAAGCTAGTATATATATATATATATATATATATATATATATATATATATATATATATATATATATACTGACATGGTGCATTATCATGCTGGAAGTGGGTAAAGAAGGGTAAATTGTGGCCATGAAAGACGCACATGGTGAGCAACAATACTCAAATAGGCTGTGGCATTCAAGTGATGATTGATTGGTATTAACAGGCCCAAAGTGTGCCAAGAAAACATTCCCCACACCATTATACCACCACACCAGCCTGGACTGTTGACACAAGGCAGGTTGGGTCCATGGATTCATGCTGTTGGCGCCAAATTCTGACCATACCATATGTGTGCCTCAGCAGAAATCAAGATTCAACAGACCAGGCTATGTTTTTCCAGTCTTCAACTGTCCAGTTTTGGTGAGCCTGTGCCCACTGCAGCCTCAGCTTTATGTTCTTGGCTGACAGAGGTGGAACCCGTCATGGTATTCTGCTGTTAAAGCCCATCCACCTCAAGGTTCAAAGTGTTGTGCATTCTGAGATGTTATTCTGCTCATTACAGTTGTACAGAGGGTTATCTGAGTTACCATAGTGTTTCTGTCAGCTCGAACCAGTCTGGCCATTCTCTGTTGACCTCTTTTATCAACAAGGCATTTCCGTCCGCAGAACTGCCGCTCATTGGATGTTTTTTTGTTTTTGGCACCATTCTAAGTAAACTTTAGAGACTGTTGTGCGTGAAAATCCCAGGAGATCAACAGTTAAAGGAACACTCAAACCAGCCTATCTGGCACCAACAATCATGTCAAAATCACTGAGATCAAATTTTTTTCCCCATTCTGATGGTTGATGTGATTAACCGAAGCCCCTGACCCATATCTGCATGGATTTATGCATTGCTCTGCTGCCACACGTTTGGCTGATTAGATAATCACATGAATAAGTAGGTGTGCAGGTGTGAAGTGCTCAGTGAGTGTATATTTTATTATCCTGGCATCTTTTTCATATAATGTAAGTGAAGGGTGACTGGAAATTTCAACCACCAAAATGAAAAAAGTCTTTTGAAGCCATACAATAACTTTGTGTTAGCAACAGATCCAGTTTGAAGTAGTTATTCACTGATAATCTTACTCTCCTTTTACAATCTCAAATGTACTATAAAAATCAAATGCACTAAAAATTTTGTTGCGATGCATCAATGTGCCATATTTAAAGGGATAGTTCACCCAAAAATTTAAAAGATCTCATAATTTACTCACCCTAATGCCATCCCAGACTTTCTTCTGCTGAACACAAACAAAGATTTTAGAAGAATATCTCTGCTCTGTTGGTCCATTCAATGAAAGTGAATGGTGACCAGAACTTTGAAGCTCCAAAAAGCACATAAAGGCAGTATAAATGTAATCCATACAAATGCAGTGGTTAAATTCCTGTTTTCAGAAGTGATATGATAGGTGTGGGGACCAAACAGATAAATATTTAAAGCCTGATTTTTTACTTAATCTACTTTCAAACAACCCTCCTCTGCACGAGAGTTCTTCTTCAGTTTTTTGTCGATTTGCATTCTTCCTGCATATTGCCACCTACTGGACTCTTGTGCAAATATGATTTATTTTATTCTTTTCCCTTACTTTATCCCTCCCTTTTTTGTCTTTCTCCTCCATGCCCAGTAGATGGTGATATGCACAAAGAAGGTGAATTGTTAAAAAACAGAAGAAGAAGAACGCATTCCTTTCGTGAACGCTACTAGAAGGGCTGGTGAAAGTGTAGTTCCCTGTCTGTCACTCACTCGACGTTGTGTCGATGTGCCCATCTCCCAATGGGGGCTTTTTGGCAACAACGTTGAGGATTTTTCCCATCAGTTCTCGATGGTGAGGAAGCAGACCAAGGCAATTAAACATATCCTGCCACGGCGCGACCCGGCTGCCTTCAGGCCACTGAGGTCCCGCACCCCATCTTCTTCTCACCAGAGCCGTTCCCCTGCGGTACCGGCCCCGGCTCCTGTACCGTCGGAGTCCGCACGCCAGCCTCAGAGAAAAAGATACTCCCACGGGAATTCGGCTCCACCTGCCCGTCAGCCAGCCCCCAAGAACCCCAGATGGGCTTCGAGGCGGTCCTGACATGGCCCGCCCAGGGATGAGGCGACTACTCCTGACCGGTCTGGCCCAGGGTATCTGTCCAGCCCCATCATTGCCGCTGGGCCAGCGCATGGTGAGTATAACATCGCTGAATGCCCTCTGGGCCTCAGCACCCACCTGATCAATAAAAGAGCAGTTTTCTCATTCCCTGGGCCAGTGCATTCACAACGGCCAGGCGCTGGAAGTCTTTCTGGTCAATCAGGCGAACGTGAGTACTTCCCGTTCCCTCATTCTCCGTCGAGAGACAACCGGCAAACAGGTAAGTGTGCTGGTCTCTGGGGCCGCTCGCCCACCCGCTCGCGATCCAGTTCGCCAAACGCCCACCCCAGTTCAGTGGCATCCACATCGGTGCAGGGCGAGGGTGCCTCCGTCCTCCGGGCAGAAGTTGCCACCCTTCTGGCGAAGGGAGCAATAGAGCCCGTCCCTGTAGCCGAGTTGCGCAAGGGCTTCTACAGCCCTTATTTTATCGTGTCCAAGAGAGGGGAAGGATCACGCCCAATCTTGGACCTGCATGCCCTGAACAAGGCCTTACACAGGCTTCCATTCAGGATGTTAATGCAGAAGTGCATCCTGGCGTCAGTACGACATCAGGATTGGTTCGTGGCCATCGACCTGAAGGATGCGTACTTTCACATATCGATTCTTAATCGACACAGACTCTTTCTTCAGTTTACCTTCGAGGGACGAGCATACAAGTACAAGGTCCTCCCCTTCGGTCTGTCCCTGTCTCCTTGCATCTTTACCAAGGTCGCAGAGGCTGCCCTGGCCCCACTGAGGGAGAAGGGAATTCGCATTCTCAATTATCTTGACGACTGGCTAATTCTAGCTCACTTATGAGATCTATTGTGTGCGCACAGGGACCTTGTGCTTCAGCACCTTGACCGACTCGGGCTTCAGGTCAACTGGGAGAAGAGCAAGCTCTCCCCTGTGCAGAGCATCTCTTTTCTCGGTATGGAGTTGGACTCGGTCACTCTCAGGGCCCGTCTTACAACTGAACGTGCTCAATCAGTGCTGACCTGCCTGAAGACCTTCAGGCAGAAGGTAGCGGTGCCAGTGAAACAATTTCAGAGGCTCCTGGGGCATATGGCATCCTCGGTGGTGCTTCTCCCCCTCGGGTTGATGCATATGAGATTGCTTCAGCACTAGCTACAGACTCAAGTCCCGAGGTGGGCATGGCACCACGGCACCCTGCATGTGACCATCATGCCACAGTGCCGTCAGACTTTCAGCCCTTGGTCGGACCTGGTGTTTCTACGGGCAGGTGTTCCCCTAGAGCAGGTCTCAAGGTGCATCGTGGTCATGACGGACACCTCAAACTCGGGCTGGGGCGCTGTGTGCAACGGGCTGGCTCTGGATGGGGCCCCGACTCCAATAGCACATCAACTGCTTAGAGTTGTTGGCAGTATTGCTGGCCCTGAGGAAGCTCCGGCTATTGATTCAGGGCAAGCATGTGTTGGTCTGAACTGACAACACAGCGACCGTAGCATACATAAACCGCCAAGGCGGCGTACGCTCGCGTTGCATGTCGCAACTCGCCTGCCGCCTCCTCCTTTGGAGTCAGCAAACCTTGAAGTCTCTGCAGGCCACTCACCTTCCGAGCGTCCTCAACCGTGCAGCGGATGTGCTCTCATGGCAGGTAATACTCCGCGGGGAGTGGAGACTCCACCCCCACATAGTCCAGCTGATTTGGGAGAGATTCGGGGAGGCGCAGGTAGACCTTTTCGCCTCCCAAGACTCATCTCACTGCCCCCTGTGGTACTCCCTGCCCGAGGCCCCCCTCGGCACGGATGCCTTGGCGCACAGCTGGTCTCGGGGGCTACGCAAATATGCATTTCCTCCTGTGAGCCTCATTGCACAGTGCAAAGTCAGGGAGGACAAGCAGCAAGTCCTGTTCCTTGCGCCGTTCTGGTTGACTTGGTTCTCGGATCTGATGCTCCTGACAGTAGCACCTCCCTGGTGCATTCCCCTGAGGCAGGACCTTCTCACTCAGGGGCAGGGAATGCTCCTAGCAGGTCTTTGGCCAGCGGTGGAAGACACGATCACTCAGGCCAGGGCGCCCTCTACGAGGCAGCTGTATGACTTGAAGTGGCGTCTTTTCGCTAACTGGTGTTCTTCCCTCCGTGGGGAAGACCCACAGAGATGTGCCATCAGGTCTGTGCTGTCTTTCCTTCAGGAAGGGCTGGAGAGATGGCTGTCTCCCTCTACCCTGAAAGTGTACGTAGCTGCCATAGCAGCTCACCATGATACACTGGATGGGAGACCCTCATGACCGCACGACCTGATCAACAGGTTCCTCAAAGGCGCGAGGAGGTTGAATCCTCCTAGACCGTGCCTGATCCCCTCTTGGGATCTCTCTGTGGTCCTACCTGCCCTACAGAGAGCCCCCTTTGAGCCCCTGGAGTAGGCCAAGCTCAGTACTCTGTCCCTGAAGATGGCCCTCCTGGTGGCGCTCACTTCCATCAAGAGGGTGGGGGACCTGCAGGCGCTCTCTCACGTGATCTTGAGACCCCGGCCTGGTTACCCAAAGTTCCCACCACTCCTTTTCGGGACCAGGTGGTGAACCTGCAAGTGCTCCCTTCAGAGGAGGAAGACCTGGCCTTGTCGTTGCTGTGTCCAGTTCGCGCTCTGCACATCTATCTGGACCGCACACAGAGCTTTAGATGCTCGGAGGAGCTCTTTGTCTGTTTTGGAGGACAGCAGAAGGGGAAAGCTGTCTACAAGCAGACATTAACCCATTGGATTGTGGATGCCATTTTCATCGCATACCAGTCTCAGGACTTGCCATGCCCCTTGGGAATCCAGGCACACTCCACTAGAGGTGTTGAGTCCTCCTGAGCACTGGCAAGGGGGGCCTCTCTTGCAGACATATGCAGAGCTGCGGGTTGGGTTACACCCAATACCTTTGCAAGGTTTTATAACCTACGCATAGACCCGGTTTCGACCCAAGTGTTACACGGGAACAGCAGGTAGACCAGGCGGCTGGTTGGGTGTACCGCTTGCATTGCACCTTTCCCTTTTCTTTAGGGAAATTCCCTAAATTTTCTTTAGCACTGTTCAGGTGACGAACTCGGTGGAGGAGTGACGCCACCAGGCCCAGTACTCGTGGTATTCCCCTTTTCAGGTGAGCTTGTGTACTCGGGTACAGTGCTACATGTGTGGTGATTACCCCTTGGTAATCCCATATGATGAGTTTCCACTGTTCAGTTCTCCTTAGATGGACCCTGTGTTTCCCCTTGTCAGAGCTTTCTTTGCCTCGGCCACTGTGCTGCATACCCTCTCTATAGATATGGTCCTCCTGTGGTATCATTCCATATGTGAACTTCCCCGTTGGTAAGTCCATGTGAGATATTCTCCACATGCTAACTCCCTTCGGCAGGATGTGGTCTCCGTAGTGCTCTCCTTCCTGGAAAGGGAAGAGCACTTCCCAGTGCTATTCTAGAAAAGTGCTCGGCGGGACATTGCTTAACAGCAATCAGTTAAGACACCGCCTGTAGCCTCCTTTGGTAAGTGCCTCCACCCCCCTTAACAGGACTAGGGAGATGCCTTACCTAACTCGCTGGAAGGTCATGATGTGGTTGAGCGCTCGCTGCGAGGCATGCAGCAGCTTGCCCGTGTTCACTCTTCCGTACCTCATGACACAGTTCAGTGCCTGCGGCGTTTCCTATAGGAACCCCTAGTGTCACTACATCGATATAACGTCGAGTGAGTGACAGACAGGGAACGTCTTGGTTAATGATGTAACCTCTATTCCCTGATGGAGGGAACGAGATGTTGTGTCCCTCCTGTCGTTGCGCTGAACCGGCCACTGACATGGCCGGGACTCCTCTCTATTGGCTCCTCAGCATAAATCTGAATGAGTGATGCACGTCATCTCCTTTTATACCCGTATGTCTGGGGCGGAGAGTGGCATGCAAATTCCACTCTGTTATTTTCATTGGCCTTTTCTATTTTAAGCAAAGGTGATTGGGGCTCTCAAGATCAAACCCCTAGTGTCACTACATTGACACAACGTCTCGTTCCCTCCATCAGGGAACAGAGGTTACATCAGTAACCAAGATGATTTATTGTAAAAAAAAGACTTCAGTATTGGTCTGTTTTTCACCCACACTTATCATATCGCTTCTGAAGACATGGATTTAACCACTGGAGACGTGTGGATAACCATTATGCTGCCTTAATATCCTTTTTTGAGCTTGGAAGTTTTGGACCCCATTGAATTGCATTGTATGATTATATTCACATCATATCTCCATCCAAATATATTTTATGGTGCTTTTTTTATTGTTGTTGTGGTTGACGTTTTGGAGCTTGATGACTCCAGTCACCCTTCACTTTTATTATATGGAAAGAAGTGGCTAGGAATTAAAAATACAAACAAACAACAAAAATATTTTTCTTAGTCATATGGCTTTGGAGTAACATGATGAGTATATAATGACAGAATTTTCATTTTGATTAGTGTCTTTAGTCTTGACACTGTGGTTTAAGATTTAAGGTGGCACTTGTTGATAGAGCAAATATATTTAATCAACGTGCTGATTTGGAGGTGATTTAGAGTTAATTTGATATGACCTGTGTTAGCTGCATATAGGCATGCAGTGTAATAGGGCAGTATGCACTTCCAAGCACTGCTGCAGACTTAATTGGTTGCAGGCTGGCAGGCAGGCATGCAGTCCCTTGCCCCCGCTGCCCGTGGTCATTGAATCAAACAATTACTTATGGGGAACTTTGATGATTTGAAAGTAATTCAGTTTATTCTCCTTGATTTCACTGGTAATAATGTTTGCCTCACAGTTGTGCCATTTGTGCGACCTTAGAAATGTATTCAAAATATGTGGTAGAATTGCAGTTTATAGTGATGCTACTCCAGTGGTGCTTCAAAAACAACATGAAATCAAAATACCATACCATATTTATTTTCTTAATAAACTTTGTTTTCTTATCATGCCTGATTCACCAGGTCATGTTATTCTAAAGAAAAATATCTGTTTTATGAACAAACATCTGTTTTCATCAAAAAGTAATTGCTTTCTCTGCTTCTGAAATGACTTTTTTTTTTTGCTGATGTAACCATGGCTGGACAGTAGAGAAAACAAATATTAACCAATAATATCATAGCTCATTGATCACTATCCAATTAAATCCAGATGGGTAAAATCAAGTCCTGCCTTGTACAACATATTATTTCTCTCATACATATGTTGCATAATGAACTTAAAGCGGATACCATTTAAGAACCATTTAATGTTGTCTTAAAGGTCAAAATGAAATCAAAATCGACTCTTTTTACTTTCTCGATGCATATTCTTGCTTTTATTGTGCACTGAATTGTGAACTTTTTTCCAAAGAAAGAAAAAATGATTGTCTTGGATCCTTCATCAAAATGTAGTAACTTTTGTAGTAACATCATGGGCTGGTATTTCAATAGATATAATTAAGTCCACACAACATTATTGCCTTCTGTATAGTGCTGTTAAATGCAATGCAAATACAATTTTTTAAGTGTGTAATTTCATGTCATTATAAAAATCAAAATTAACCTTATTTACTGATATGTGATTTACTAAATACACATTCCTAGTCTTACTGTGCATGATTCATCAGTGCAAATTTTTTATAAAGAAAGAAAATGTCAGTTCAGGCTCCATTTTGGGAATGCCCATGCCCAATATTCACGATCTGTTCAAATCTCATTTTGGGAATGCCCATGGTACCATGGTATGCCCACTATTCATAATCCAAACAATTCCCGATGGAAAAAAATTAAGTCAAGCTTTACATTATTTTCTTGTTGAATATCCCTTTTCAAGTGAAAATACGTCAAATAAAAGAAGTAAAAATGGTTGCGAAGGCTGCTTTATGAGAAATGGGCTCTGTGTACATGCAGTGGCTCCAGAGATCAGAGATCAACTATAGAGTGCCTTAGAAGAAGTAATAGTCACAGATAGAGTGAGAGAGTGTAAGCGAGAAGAGAGAGGTTAGAGTAGCCCTCAATTAAGTCCATAGCGAGAGAAAGAGTACTCATGTAGGAGATGGGGTCACATCCCAAACGCGGAATAGGGGTCAACTAGGGGAGGGGTTGGAGGGTAGAATAAAGGGGGATAAGTCATGGCGAGTGAAGATTAGGGGGAGCCTCCTGGGCCAGAGACAGCCAAGGTTGCTAGGAGACTGTGGGGTGAGAAGAGATGTGCTGAGAGCATACAGAGAGATAGTGTGCCAGTTTGAAGGCGGAAAGCTCTGTGCCAGTGATTTTAGAAAGCTGCCATTGTAAAGGCATCAGACCAAATGCACACAAGATATACCAAAGCAAGATACTCAACCAGGATCTATCACCCCACACCAGTTACAATGGGCATCTGGGTAAAAACCCTCCCTCCGACTGCAGATGTGCTGATCCTGACACAGACACACAGTGAGGTGTCAAAGGGGAAAATCATTACACACAGCAGCGCATCCCCGTGTATGCATAATTTAGATGGAAGATGTATCAGTAATTGGCAGGGTTTAAACATCGAGAGCTGAGGTAATTGAACAGTCTCCCTACTAATGGAAGCATGTCAGACATGAGCTTCCACCCAACCGACAGTGAGTGACAGGCACGCTGCAGAGCCAAAAGAGAGGGATAGAGAAGGAAAGAGAGAGATACCGACTTGGAGGAAGGAAGTGAGTCAGAGAGAGTGAAAGACAAGTCACTCTTCTCTTTGAAAGGAGGTTGAGATGAAGATGTCATGATGAGGAAAACAAGTGTTTGGCTAGCTCACAGCCACGAGGCTGCCTAGACAGATTTTCCCTCTTTAGCACAAGCTCTCGTCTGGGTTGTCATTTTGCAAAGCAGACCATGAGAGAAATGAGGAAACCTTAGAGACCCTCAGGCCTTCCCGATGGGATCCATGTTCAAAATGTACAATGAAGTCGTCAAAATCAGAGACAATTGGACTTAAAAAAATTATTCCAATTCACACAGAAATCACTTGTATTTCTCTCATTCTCTCCTCTCATCTCGTCCCATCTCTTCTCCTCTACTCTTATTCTCTCCTCTTCCCTCATTATCTCTTCTCCTCTCCCCTCCTCTCATCTCATCTCCACTCCTTTGCATCTACTCACATTCTCTCCTCTTCCCTCATTTTCTCTTCTCCTCTCCCCTCCTCTCATCTCGTCTCCTCTTCTCTTGTCTCACCTCATCCTCTTGTCTCCTCTCCTCTTGTCTCCTTTCCCCTCCTTTTATCTGTCTCATCTCATATCTTCTTGTCTCATCTTGTCTCCTCTACTCCTCCTGTATCCTCTCATCATCTCTTCTCATCTCATCTCATCTCCTCTCCTCCTGTTTCTTCTAATCTCTTATTTCCTCTCTCCTCCTTTGTCTTCTTGTCTCCTCTCATCTCGTCACCTCTCATCTCTTGTCCATCACTTCTCTCCTCTCGTCTCTCAACATGTCTCCTCTCACCTCGTCTCATCTCCTCTTGTATCCTCGTGTCACCTCTCGTCTCCTCTCATCTCAACTCCTCTCCTCTATTCTTTTCTCTTCTCCTCTCTTCTTGTCTCTCATCACATCTCTTGTTTCATCTTGTCTCCTCTAGTCTCTCCTCCTGTCCCATCTCTTCTCTATTCTCATTCTCTCCTCTTCCCTCATTATCTCTTCTCGTCTCCCCTCATCTCCTCTCCCCTCCTCTCGTCTCATCTTGTCCTCTTGTCTCCTCTCATCTCGTCTCCTCTCCTCGTCTCCTTTGCCCTCCTTTCATCTCATCTCATCTCATCTCGTCTCCTCTCCTCCTGTCTCCTCTCGTCTAATTTTTTTTCTCTTCTCCTGTTTCCTCTTGTCTCTTCTCAACTCTTCTCTCATCAACTCTCATATCATCTCCCCTCATGTTTCCTCTCCCCTTGTCTTCTCTCATCTCGACTCCTCTCCTCTTGTCTCCTCTCATCTCCTCTCTTCTTGTCTCCTCTCATCACCTCTCTCGTCTCATCTTTTCTCCTCTCACCTTGTCTCTTTTCCTCTTGTCTCCTGTCTCCTCTCATCTTGTCTCTTTTCCTCTTGTCTCAATTTCTCTACTCTCCTCTCATCTCTCCTTGTCTCCTCTCTGCTCCTCTTGGCTCAAATAATTTTATCTTCTCTTCTCTTCCCTTCCTTTCTCTTTTCTCTGCACTTCTCTTCTTTTCCTTTCTTCCATTCATGAATCAGAGCCATGAGAGCACCTTATAAATATAGCAAGAGGGGAGAAAGGAAACCACTCTTTCTCTCTTTTTTCCTCTCTTTCTTCCTCTCTCTTTCTTTTGGCATTGCTCCATCCCCATTACGTAACCATTGAAAATAAGCCCAGCAAAAACCCTTTGCAGAGGCCCTGAGGAGTGTCCTAAGAGATCCTGGCAAATTATGAACCCCCCTCTTTATTTTCACACAAGATGAGAAAGCACAGTGGTATGTAAAAGGAGTGCAAATGGAGCCTTCTGCATCACAATCGATCAGATTTTCTTAAAAGTCTTTTTTTACTTTTCCTTCATTGGCCACTTGAAGACCAAGCATTGATATTGATCTTTGATGTTTGGCATAACTATAAATGCACAGAGAGAGAGGGAGTTTTATCTCTATTGTATTTCAACTCCCCTCTCTCCTGGGACTCACAACACAATGCCACTAAATGCCAGCAGGGAAATGGAAGCATTATTCACCAGTCCGCCATTCATAGTAGCTTTGCGGAAAGATGCTGACTTTTCCAGCCCATCTTCACATCCTCTTCATTATCTGCCTCACCTGAAAATGCCACTGCCTTTCATGTGACTTATCCCCACATCAGACAACCATTCAAATTAAAAACAGAGGCCGATTCAGGGGGGTTGTTTTCTTTCTCTATCGGATTTGAAACCTTTTTTTCAGGATTGTCATTTAAACAATGTGAAAAGCACAAGCCCAATATAGACAGACAGAAAGCGAGGGAGAGTGAAAGATGGGGGAACAGCACACTCTATATTTGATGAAGTGGATCTGCCTTTTTATTTAAATTCAGTACATAATTTTTTTTTTTTTGCTTGACAAGTTAATGTGGGGTTCTTTGATAGGAACTCTGGTAAAGCGCAAGGGGCTGTGTCTTTTCATATGTTTGACTTATATGTTTATGGAGAGCATAGAGAAGAGAAAGACTGTCAGACAGACACGGATGAAAGCAGTTCTGAAAATGTCACTGAGCCACCAGAGGTGAGATGGGTCTGCAGACATGTGACATTTTTAACTGGAATGACAGAGATCACCGAAAACAAAGTGAAAATTAAATCAAGCCTCTCATTTGTGCGTGGGTGGCAACGAGGAGAGATAAATAGGCCGAATACACTACCTCGTCAGACATGCATGCACACATACAAACTTGAAACACCTTTAGTCAGCTGTGTAAATCCCAAATAGGTTCAGGGAGATTCACTGGGCTCTCTCCATCCCCATAAAGATACCACAGCAGCGATGACAGGCCAAATGATAGAGGAGATTTATGGAGAATTCAGGCAGCTGCGGTTCTGCTAAATTGGTCTGCATTGTTCTGCACAGCTCCCAAAAAATTTGCTGTTAAGAGAGAGTTTGGTGTATATGCCAGGCTTCATTAATCTGACGTTAGTGGAGCTGCATTATTGAACGCAGTCTTGGGGAAGGACTTCAACGGGTTATATACGGGAAGATGTGTCTGCACAGTTGGAGGGTTAAAGATAATGGCCCATTCTAATTTTTTTTTTTAGATGCTTCAGAGACAGTGGAGTGCAGTCATGTGATGTGATTGTGTGCCCCCCCCCTTTCCAGGGAAGTGTGTGCTCCCTGGTCTCTGAGAAACGGCCACTTCATTTATGCATTTACACTCCAAAACACTTCAAAATGTCCACCCCCACCACCACCACAACCTCCTTTATGAAGCCACAACCAAGGCCGGAAGAACTCTCTTAGTATGGCTCTCCTACATGGGAAATCCATCTACTAAGTGTCATCATTATACGTTTTCTACCGCAGCTGGTATAGGCTAATGAAACATGTCCACTGAGGGTAAAACAGAGGAGGAGAAGAAAAAAATAGAGACATTCTCCATCCTTAAAGCCGAATACTCTTTTCATGGATTACCTGCTCACTCAGAGAATGATCAGATAATTAAAGATAACACCACTTCAGCTTCCAAATAGTACCGTGTCAGTGCTAATACCAAGATGGCATAACAAGTGAGTCTGAGATTGTCAGGGCACATTTAGAACTTCATACAGCATCTGTATTCTTTTCTAATACCTACCGAGAGCAAAGGCAGAGGCAGAATATGGTGAACGTCTCCTTTATTCCTGCATTTGAAGTGGAATATAGCAAATAGATGCTGAAATATGAGAAACCAATGCCAGACTAGGGTGGTGCGTGGAACTATGTCTACAATGGGGCCTGTTTATTTTTGGCTACCTAGATTTAACAACCTTGTTGTGTTTGCAAAATCTTGTTTGAAAACTAATAATGAATATCAATAGCATAATTACTGCGCTGATGAAATTAAAGTGGATGGACACCACGCGCTGTTTTCCATGAAAAGGGGGAAAAGAACGGAGCTCCGTCCATCAGTGTTAATTACATGGAGTTTTATTCAGCTCATGAACTAATTAATGTCTTTTTTGAGGGGAAATCTAATGGACCACCTGGTCATTTCATTAGACGCCAAAGGCCTTTATGGGTTTAAGAGCCAATAAAGCTTGTTCTAATCCAAACCTTCATTACAATCGAATAAAAGATACACTCATGAATATGTATGTTTTAGCCATATACTGTATGTAGAGCATGATAATGAAGTCTTTTGTGAACACTGAGACATTACTCTCCCTCCTTGATAGACAGTGATAAGAAGTTCTAATCATGAAGCCTTATAGATTTATATAAGCTTTGAACTTTGGAACTGACAGGGTTCGAGTTAAAGGATCTCAAAGTTTTTCAGTTCTTTCTATGACTCTTCCAACAGCAGTTTATACTGGCAGGTAAGACAATGCATCTCTTTCAACATGATATTAAACAAGCCTAGAAAGAGATACAATGTACACACTGGCAGCACATTGTGTATATGTACATCATGTGTGTAAGAGAGAAAAAGAGAGAGAGAGAGATCACGGTCTGTCAGAACCATGTATGTATGAACCCTTCCAATCCTGTGAGCTAATGCTGTTTGATGTATTAACTATGAGGATGGGGGCTGTGTGTGTGTGTGTGTGTGTGTGTGTGTTAGCAAGCATGTGAGAGTGTAAATTAAAATTAAATGTGTTTTGCTTTGTGTGCTGTTGAATAGAAGGGGAGGTGTGTTGAAGCTGTTTGATGTTTTAATGTTTCAAGCTGATTGAGAATCTCTATGTTATGTTGTTTTGAGTTTTAATGAGTTTTAATCAGTCTTTCATTTTGGCCAATGCGTAAACAGTTAGCCTTATTTATGGAAATATAAACAAAAGCTATTCAGATGTGAGGGCTATGATGAGACATGTGACCGACGTTTATATGCCTATGGGTGAGTATGATCGTACTGGATTGTTGCCAACATAAAGACCTTGTGATTTATCACCAAGTTGGTCCTAGATGTATCTTTAATCAAAACCTGTGTTTTTGTTATGCACTTTGTGTGCATGTCTTCATTACGAGTATGACTGAGTTACAACTATTCGAAAGGTTAGAGAAATAACAACCCTTCATAAAGGTCCCTGAGTTACATAATGTTTTAATTGATGTTTGGGGTTCAAAGGCACAGTGGTCACTGTAGACAGTCAATGCATTATAATGCATTAACAGACACTGTGAATGTGTGATCACACAAGAGCCTTTTTTAAGAAACAGCATGTTGCTGATAGTTGTTGCAAACAGTGTTTCTGGGAAACTGGCACAAAATAATTTCTTTTCACCAGCTTCACTTAAACTCCATACCTGATTTTCAAGTGGTATAGCATCTGTATCTCATGAGCCCCATTCACATCGCCAGCGACACACAACGACAAAGCAACAGGATGTCATTCATGCATGGATATAATAAAATGATGCGTGGAAAAACATGTAAAACATTTTTGCCATTCTGAGTGAGTTTGATTAATATATTGATAGATTGTTTATTTGTTAATGATATGATGCATTGAGCACTGTTGCAGGTTATATAAAAAAGCACTCTCCCAGGCAAGAGAACTGCTTCCATGTCATATTAGAATTATATCTTAGTTTTACTGGCAGTACATCTCATCTGTGATCAGATTTTCCAAAGCTATGGTCAGTTGTGCAGTCCACCAATAACGTTAAAGAAACAGCAGTAGGAATGCCCACAAGCGTGTCGCTGGCAGTGTGAACAGGGCTTTAAACTACATGACCTTACAATCTGGAGACATCCAAGATTTATAATCTAACATACAGTCTCCTCTGAAACTAATGGAACGGCAAGGCCAATTCATTTGTTTTTGCTATACACCAAAGACATTTGGGTTTGAGATCAAAAGATGGATATGAGATGAGAGTTTAGGATATCAGCTTTTATTTCATGGTATTTACATCTAGATGTGTTAAACAACATAAAACATAGAACCTTTTGTGTCAGACCACCACAATTTTAGGTGAGCAAACATATTGGAACATGTGACTGACAGGTGTTTCTTGTTACCCAGGTGTGTCCTGTTAGATTGATTGTTTAACAATAAATAGCTCTGAACATCTACTCTTGGTTTTAGCCTTCAGTTTCACCTGTGAAGACTGCATTTATTGTTAAAAAGGATAAGCCAATATGAAGATCAGAGAGCTGTCTATGGGAGAAAAGCAAGCCATTTTGAAGCTGAGAAAAGAGGGAAAGTCAATCAGAAGCATTGCATAAACACTGGGCATAGCCAATACAACCATTTGGAATGTCCTGAAAAAGAAATAAACCACTGGTGTACTGAGCAACAGACACTGAATAAGTTGGCCAAGGAAAACAACAACAGCTAATGACAGAAACATTGTGAGAGCTGTGAAGAAAACCCTCAAAACAACAGTCAGTGACATCACCAACAACCTCCACAGGGCAGGGGTGAAGGTATCACAATCCACCGTTCGAAGAAGACTTCGAGAGCAGAAATATAGAGGTCATTCCACAAGATGCAAATCACTCATCAGCAGGAAGAATCTGAAGGCCAGATTAGAATTTGCAAAAAAGTATAGAGATGAGCCACAAAAGTTCTGTAACAAAGTTTTATGGACTGATGAGACCAAGATTAACATCTACCGAAGTGATGGAAAGGCCAAAGTGTGGAGGACGAAAGGATCTGCTCATGATCCAAAACATACAAGCTCATCTGTGAAACGTGATCGAGGTAGTGTCATGGCTTGGGCTTGCATGGCTGCTTCTGGAACGGGCTCACTAATCTTTATTGATGATTTAACTCATGATGGTAGCAGCAGAATGAATGCAGAAGTTTACAGGAACATTTTGTCTGCCAATTGATAGAGAAATGCATCCAAATTAATCGGGAGGAACTTTATCATGCAGCAAGACAATGATCCAAAACACACTGCCAACTCAACAAAGGACTTTATCAGGGGGAAAAAGTGGAATGTTTTAGACTGGCCAAGTCAATCACCAGACCTTAACCCAATTGAGCATGCAGTTCACCTCCTGAAGAGGAGACTGAAGGGAGAAACCCCCCGAAACACACAACAACGGAAAGAGGCTGTGGTAAAAGCCTGGAAAAGCATCACAAAAGAAGAAATCAACAATTTGGTGATGTCAGTGAGTCACAGACTGGTTATTGCAAGCAAGGGATATGCAACCAAATATTAAGTGTAATTTACTTTAATTTACTTCATCTTATCTGTTCCTAAACTTTTGCTCACCTAAAAACTGGGTGGTCTGATACAAAAGGTTCTATGTTTTATGTTGTTTAACACATCTATGTGTAAATACCAGGAAAGAAAATCTGAAATCATAAACTCTCATCTCATATCCATCTTTTAATCTCAAACCCAGATGTCTTTGGTGTATAGCAAAATCAAATGAATTGGCCTTGCCGTTCCAATAGTTTCGGAGGGGACTGTATACTGTAAATAATATATATATTATATATATATATGTATGTGTGTGTGTGTGTATGTATATATATATATATATATATATATATATATATATATATATATATATATATATATATATTATATTACAGTATATTAAAAGAATAGCTCACCAAAAAATAAAAAGTGTGTCATCATTAACTCACCCCCTTGTCGTTCCAAACTGATTAGGCAGATATGTCCTAGCTGTGCTTCTTCTGACATTACTCTCAGATCTGGAGATCATCATGTGTTATGGAATGACGGCAACTCTTGAAGCACTATATTTGAATGTACACAAATGCAAATGCGCTACATAAGCGGGGACGTTTTTCAGCAAATAACAATTAAACGTTTATATTTACAGTTACTTTTAGTCATTTAGCAGATGCTTTTTGCCCATATAAATTAGGGACTTATTACAAAATTTTGGTCCATTACTCACACAAAGCTATCATGTGCCTTAAGAAGCCTTGGAATATAGGGCACAAGTCAATGAACTACTTTTATCAGGCATTGTTTAGATACTTGGAGCTTGACAGGCCCTGTCCCCCATTTACTTTGATTGTATTGAAAAGAGCAGCTTGGAAATTCTTTAATACCTCTCCACTGGTGTTCCACAGAAGCAAAAAAGTTACACAGGTTTGAAATGAAATGAGGGTGTGAAAAAAGGACAGAATGGTTATTATAATGCACATTTTGCTGCCCAGGTTTTCAGAGTGGAAAATTTGGCGTGGCCTGCATGTATCCGCAGGGATCAAGACCATGTGTCAGGTCCTTTTTCTGTTTTTATTCTATTTTTTTCCAAGCCAATTGTGAATGTCTGTCCCGGTAACAGTTTGTATGTGAGGATCTGTGATCATTTGAGAAGAGTTGAAAGCTCTCTGTGTATTTGACATGATCACTGCACTGATAACATCCCTGGAGCATTATAGCCATGGAAGTGCCATAGGCTAAGGGGGGAGCTCTGTGCTCCCAGACTGCCTCTGAGTTTGTGGTCAGAGATATACTGGACTTTTATACTGGAGTTGCTTTAACATGAGACTAATGGGTCTTTTTATGTCTCTCTCTAACTGTCTGTCTCTATTTGAATATCCTGCAGTAGTAAATGAGTTCAGTGCCCACAGCAGAGGATCACCTCTGGCTCCAGATTAGCCCACTGACCTATAAACACCCCTGTAAAGCCCAGTAAAGTCAGTACCTCAAATCCCAGCATGCTTATTGTCTGGAAATATCTCAAATAAAACGAATGCAGATTCAAGTCTACAGTTCCAACTAGCTGACTCACTTTTTAATTGTATTAAAAATGACCGGCGATCTTTGAAAAAAAAATAAAAAAAATAAAAAAATTCTGGGGTCGCTGAACTCTAGTCCGCAGAAAGTTGTGTGTAAAGTCTGGTACATATTAATCCTTGCCTTATCCTGGGTTTTGGGAGCAGGTGACAGGACCCGCAAGCTTATTAAAATCAATTTGCGAACTAAGTGCTGGATGTTGTGAAACCTTCTAAATTTGACCCTCTCGAAAGCTGATAAAATACTTAATTTTTCATGTGTAGACCCACAAGGAACCTGACTCCTTTTCTCACATTTTCAGAAATGATAGTGGGGAAAAAAATCTTCAGAATTATGCAGAATCTATTAAAATGTAAAACATGTAAAAGGAAGAATTTTGTGACAGGCATTCAAATCCTGTGGAAATATGTGGTCACGTATTCTGTGCATGGCCACAAAATGACTCCATCCGTAGCAGAGTACAGTGCATAACTTTGGTTAGCTTATTTTAGTTTTAATTGAGACAATGCACAGAAAGACAGAGATAGAGAGAGCGAGGAGTTGAAGAGAGAGAAGGAGAGATTCAGAGAAAGCCTCGACTTTTTAAGCCATTATCACCACACTAAGCACAGACAAACACTTTGCAGCGTACGCATACACATGAATGTGTAATCACAAACTCCTCAACTCTACATGCATTCTCACTTAATTGGAAATGTCGGATCAATGCTTTCTGATTACCAGGCTTCACAAGATAGTTTGTTTCTGGCTTACGGCAGTGGATTTTATCCTTCTCTTTTTTCTTCTTTAAAGACTAACCTCTCTCTCTCTGCCTCCCTCAGCTCACTCGCAGGCCCAGCTGTAACCATGGCTATACTCATCCATCTGTAATCAGCTGTTAATTCATTAAGAGGACAGAGCTGTGAATTCATCAGCTCTCCGTTGTGTCTCTCACCCACCAGCTAAAAGGGGCGGAGAATGAGATGTGAACAAATTCATCAACACTGTCATTTGCTTGGGGTCTTAAAAAGCCTTTGAATCCCTTTGATATTTGCAAACAGTACCCCAGACAACACATCCTACTAATTTCAAAAGCTCAGGGAGAAAGCACACAAGCGAGCTGGCCTCACTGCAGATAAAAAAATAAAATTAATTCTAAGAGCAATTTTTACACCCAGTTGAACACAGTTAGGCAGCTGCCAAACCATAGGCCTGCTCAGATGGATCAATAGAGGAATTTCGTCCTAGTTCCACGGCCATGGCAGAGCGCTCAGAAGCCGGAGAGCTCTTTCAACTCCTGCTCGAATTAAACATTATTTTTTAATACCAGTCTCTCTTATTTTATATGTTGAGGAAATTCAAAGCTTGGTTAGTTTTTTTTTTTTTTTGTCTTTTCAGTAAGAGGGCAGGGAGTGAACAGATAAAACAGATTGTCTGTCTAATACAGTCCTTAGTAGCATCATTTTAAGAGTGAATTATAAACAGAGCCATCTACCCATTGTAGCCTATAAATAGTGATGCAAAAAAACAATCCTGGAGGGAGCTCTGCAAGTCTTGTGCACACTTCAGAGCTTTGTCATCTCTCCTCAGAATCCCATTATATATCAGGTCCTTAAAGCAATTTGAAGCTGAGCTCCATGCATGCCTTCCAGCCAGGAGCTATAGGGACAGAGATATTAACTCTGAAAATGGAGGTTTAAGAAGAAAAAAGGTGTCCACTTGGGAGTGGATACTGAGGATTAATTTCTCAAGTGCTTTTCTCTCTCCCCTTCTCCTCCCTCTCTCCTTTTCCCTCCATTCTTCCCTCCATCTCCTCATCATGGCTCCGCCTGACTCTCCCACTGTCACTCAATATTTTCAAAACAAGGACTTTCAGAACACCACACAAATGAAATGCAAACACAAATGCTTGCAGAGTGATTGAAGAGTACATCTCTCTGGGAAAATGCCTTATTGCGGAGATAGAACCATCTGATCCACCCAGATTGAATTGTAATATTCAAAAAACTTGACACTTGCGCTCCAGCGATTTGGCTGCACCTTCTAATGTTGTAAAAGAGACCCGTGTTATTATTTTATGGTATGCAGTGAAGGATCTGCACTCTCCTCCCAGGAAGTCACATTTTTCACATTGCGAATTGCAGGTATATACCTCTGATATGTTATGAAATGGGTTTTTCTCCTCTGCCTTAAAAGAATCGGCAGATGTCTCGGGTGCCCTCTGATATGAAAAATTCAATTTAAGAGGATGAGAGGGAGAATGGCGGCCTGGCCTATTTTCATTCTCTCACACGAAGGGATATGAGAATGATGTTCTATTTTGAGGGGGGAAATGATGCCAATCGAACTGCAGAGAAATTCCTTCATAATTCAGTTCAGTTTCCTCGGAATCCCAATGGCAGGATACAGTTCCTAAGAGGTGGGGTGGGAGACAGACAGAGAAATGGAGAGATAGAGGGAGTGACAGATGCCAGGTGAAGGTAGGGTGGAGAGAAAGATAGAAAGGTGAAATTTAGAGGGTGTGAAGGAACTGGGATGAGGGAAAGTTTAGAATTTAGATGTGTGATAGTGTGAAAAGTGAAGGTGAGATGGAAAGGTGTTATAAGGAGTGTAGATTAGAGTGTTTGTTTCGCATCTCGTCCTGTTGATGGACAGGAGGCCGAAGACTTTGAAAGGTTACAGGTTCACAGCTAGGTCAGCCATGACAGCCATTGTGATCTTACAAGTACATGCCAAAACTGGATTGCAGATTCGGCTACTGTGTCTTTTCCTAGAAGTAGACTGGACAGCTGCGCAAGCCACTATAAATGTTAATTGTCTTGAGCTCAACATAATCATTAATCAAATTATCCAGATACAGGGAAAGATGGGTAATATGCCCTTCTTAAATGAATAGTTCCCTCAAAAATGAAATTTATGTGATCATTTTCTCACCCTCATGTTGTTTAGATATAATTTAGGTATGAAACATTTGCTCATTTAGTTGTCCCAGCACAACATTGAAAATCATGTAAAAGGGTCACCTCTCCCCATGGAAAAAAAAAAAAAAACAACACTATAAGACCTTATGACGGCAGTTACAGATATTATAGTATAATTATATAGCATTTCTCATAGCTCCTTGTCTTTGCCTTCAGAGAGTAGGTATGTACGAGACTAGTCGGCTAGTTGACTAAACGGTACTGATGCTGCTTGTCGACACTGGAATTACTTGTCGGTCATTATTTTTCTCCATTAAACTGTTAAAAAAAATTGTTACATTTATGTTTGGCTTTATATTTTTTATATGCGCTTAAATTACCATGTTAATGTTACATTTCAAATATAATTAATAAAACGGTTATTAAAAAAAGAGCTATGGGAATCATTTCAGTGGTGGTGCGGGAAGCAGAGTTCCGACACGTTGGCTTGCAATTCATAAATGCATGTATTTAAATCTGCGCAAGTTATTTTCACGTGGAGCTGGCTTTTTCAATTGCATCTCAGGTGAGTCAGGTCCCTTCTTTCACCAGACCATGATGACATAAATTTTGCTCATCAAAAAAGTATGCTCTGAGTAAGTAGCCTAGAAAATGACTATTTTAGCCTAGCTATGCCAATTTTGTATTATTATTATAATTATTTATAGTTATATTTCCCTGCTGATCAAGAAGGCTATTTTCAATGATGTGCCAACTGCTTAACTGGTTAAACTATCTTTTATTCTGTGTGCGTGTCATGTTTAGAACAGTAAATTTAGTTTATTGTACGTTTCTTATAGGCCTATTTTTTTCTGTCCTAGCTACATTTTTCTTAACATCATAACTGTTATTGGTCTACATTCTTAACTGAACAGCTGTCATATAAGATCATCGGCTAATGCACGTTGTGAAATATGCACAACTTTTCATCGCATTTTTTGTCTCTAATATTTGGCTTACCTGTTAATTATTTCCAACAATTTCCTGACTGTTTTAAAATTTTAATTGGTGAATATAATTTAGAACAGCCTATTAGAGTTGCTCTATTGGTCCTGCACTATTCATTCAATTGTTTTTAATAAATATGTGTTCTCTAATTTTGATTCAGTGAATGTGTGTTATGTTCAGTATTGAATGTACAATGATCATAATGCAAGGCAAACACGTTGCAGATTAATGCCACTTTTCAGCAGAATTTAGTTTCAGATTTTGCTGTCTAAATAGATTAAGTATTTTAAAAGAGTCGAATAAACATACAATGTTTTTTTTACTGTTTTCTCAGGGTTTCATACTTTTTAACTAGTCGACTAGTCAACTCCAAAATTTACATTTAAACATCAGTGAAATTAGTCATTCCACACATCCCTATTAGAGAGCAGCTCTCATTCTTTGAATCTGAATCCACGACAAACAAGCAAAACTGCTGTTCTTCACAGTGAAACTGCAGTCTTCTCCTCCTGAGTCGTTACCTAGTTACAGTAATAAACAGCTGCTGCTGGTTTTCATGTTGGTATTCATTCTGAAAATGAAAACACCGCAGTTCAGACCCAAATAATAGAATGTGAACAGAAATATGGGGGAGGGGTGTGAAATTGAACTCGGGAATGGACCAAGCAACTAAAACAACAGCCTTAGTATAGTGTTCATCAGAGCCCTCGTTAGTGGGGTAAAAGGTGGTGACAATTCTAGGGGCCCACAGCCCAAGGGGGATGTCACAAGTTGTGGTGGAGAGGATGAAGGAGAGGCGAGAGAGGTGATGTATCTATATGCAGGCTTTAATGAAGATGAAGGCATAAGACAATGTGGCGTGCCATAAACAAAATCATCAAACTAACACAAGCTTTACACGGACAAGAACTGACAAAGAATGAACAACACAGGAGGGTATTTATACACAACAGAACTAATGAGGGGATGGCAGACAGGTGAAGACGATGAGGAACAGCTGGTAGTGATAAGGGCAGTGCACTATGGAAATGGAGTCTGGGGGAAACTTCAAAATAAGAGTCCATGGAAACAAGAGGGAGATAGAACGTGACATTACCCCCCCCCCCTTTGCACCTAAAGATGGAGAGGGCAGGAGAAGTCAGGAGGTTTGGGGGCGGCCTCAGGGCTGGGACAGAGTCAGGAGGCCTTGGGGGCGACCACAGAGCAGGGTCAGGAGGCCTGGGAGACTGAGTCATGAGGGACGGGGCCAAGAAAGGTAGAGCCATGGAAAGCTCAAGGGACGGAGTCAAAGGAGGCGGAGCCATAGAAGGTGGAGCCAGGGGAGGCAGAGACAGGGGAGACACTGGGGGCAGAGCCATGGAAGGCGGAGCCGTGGAAGACTCTGGGGGCAGAGCCATGGAAGGCGGAGCCGTGAGAGGCTCGAGGGGCAGAACTGAGGATCCTAGTGTCTGGAGCGTAGCCGAAGGCTCGAAGGACCAGGGCGGAGCCGGAGGCTCGGAGGAACGAGGCGGAGCTTGGGGATCGGAGGAAAGAGGTTGAGCCGGTGGGACTGAGGACCAAGGCAGAGCCAGAGGGAAGGAGGTCCCTGGGTGGAGCCGAAGGTGGAGCCAGGTGACCGACTGACCAAGGCGGAGCTGGAGGGATGAGGGACCCCGGTGACACCGATAGGCTGACAGCCCACAGTGGAGATGAGGGGATGTAGAGTGGAGGTGATGAAGAGGGATCGAAGGGCCAAGGCAGAGTCCAGGGTTTGGAGGGCCAAGGCGGAGTCGGAGAGTCGATGGATCCCCTTGTCTGTGGAATCAACTGGGCCGATGGTCGGGCCAGTGACTTGAGGGGAACCAGCTGAACAGAGGGAAGAGGAGGAGGAGCGAATGTCTTAAGTGTAGCCAGCGGAAGAGGAAGGGATAAGTCACAGGATAGAATCAGGGTGTCCAATATGCTGGCTGGAAGCAGCAGAGGGTGAAGGGTAGTCAGGGTGGGGATCAGGGTGGGAATAACGTCCAGGTCTACCAACTTGGCGAGAGCTGGGTCTGGGACAGATGGGGCAACGGGCTCTGATTCTGGGACGGACGAGGCTACATGCTCTGGGATGGTCATGGCTGCAGGCTCTGATTCTGGGACGGTCAAGGCTACAGGCTCTGGTTCTGGGACAGTAACTGTGGCAGGCATGGGCACTGGCTCGTTAACCATGGAAGGCGACGAGGGAGGAGCTGTAGAATTTTATAATTAATTAATAATTGTATTTATTTATCACGTTATACATTTGCACATATACAGTGAAATTCTTTTTTTTCACATATCCCAGCTAAGCTGGGGTCAGAGTGCAGGGTCAGCCATGATACGGCGCCCCTAAAGTGTCCATTGTGGGAGGAGATTCAATATCCTCACCCTTCTTACCCACAGAGAATGGTGAGCCACTAAGTTTCAGAGCCTCCTCAACATAGTCACCAGAGCATGGTCATGAAACTCACGAACGTGATCCTCAACTGGACGCTCCCCCTGTTCGAGGATGACGATCTGTACAGCCGCTAGTTACATCCTTGTTGGTCAGTTCTTCTGTCACAAGTTGTGGTGGAGTGGATGATGAAGGAGAGGCAAGAGAGGCAATGTATCTATATGCAGGCTTTAATGAAGAAGATGAAGACATAAGACAATGTGGCATGCCATAAACAAACTCAACAAACTAACACAAGCTTTACACGGACAAGAACTGACAAAGGATGAACAACACAGGAGGGTATTTATACACAACAGAACTAATGAGGGGATGGCAGACAGGTGAGGATGATGAGGAACAGCTGGTAGTGATAAGGGCAGTGCATTATGAGAAATGGTGTCTGGGGGAAAACTTCAAAATAAGAGTCCATGGAAACAAGAGGAAGACAGAACGTGACAGTGGAGTTAAAACGCTATAGAGTTCAATCAAAACTACAATGTTACTCATCTCCCGTCCCTAAAAATTGTTTACTCCTGATGGTTTGCTTGCGCTAATATTAATTACCTCAGGATGACAAACAGCTGCGCGACCCCCAAAAAAATAAAAAATGCTAAGTCCCGCCCCAACCAGTGAACACAACCAACCAGAACATTGATGCTGTTTTGTTTTCCGCTATGGCGATTCTGCTTTGCGAGTCTGACGCAAAGTTAAATAAAGTATCGGAAATTACAGTAGGGATGTCAAACATGATGGGCCCTGATCAAATCTCGTCAAAATCCCATCTTGGCAAGGTATTAATGAAAACAAATTTGGTTTGTATAACGCGCAGAAAAAAAATCTGATGTGTGTCAAAACAAAGGATGCAGTAGGCTTTGTAAATACAGCATTACAGGCCTGCCACTGTCTGATATGTTTTTACTAAGACAAAAATATCGTCAAGAAAAAGAGAAAACTTTCTACCCTTGACTGGATAACTTTAGTAGCTTTAAGTACCAATATATTATTTACTTAATTTACTGAAATACTTGATACTGCTGTTAGACAATTGAAAGGCTTTTTATTCTATTGCTTGCATTTGTTTCTTTGTTCTTATTTTATTAATTACCATTTGTCTTGAATAATTACTTGAAAAAACTTGAAACAATGTTTACTTAAGAAGTTCCTGAAGGCTCAGTGCCATTGTTTTTATGTAATATTTATATAAACATTTATTTTTCTACATAAAAGTGTATACAAAAATATTGGGAATTACTTTTGGTGCTGAGAAGCATGAAATGTGACTGGCATTGGCAGGGCCAGGTTAAGCCTCCCTGGGGCCCTGGGCTAGCTCATGAATATTAATTAGGTCACGTGATCTACAGCTCTACACAGGTTAACCAACGTCACAAATTAATATTCATGAGCCATGCCCCTATTATTATTTTTTTTTTTACAGAGTTTGGTGGTGCCAGTGGTGTCAAAATTACACAATTCATATTAAAATTCATATTTGATCTCGTGTACCCGGGGCCCCCCCTAGTGGCGCTGCAGCCCATGTTGCCCATCGGGTTAACACGGAATACTGAAACATTTGTATTAATGAGAAGACCTCTTAGGATGGTTGATGATCAGCTGTATAATAAGTACAAGTAAAGATAGTGCTGTCTAGTACAGTTGGACATCAAAGACATTATAAGTGACTTGGTCATCAAAAAGTTCCAACATTAGGATTTTAGTTCAGCCCAGTTGTAATGAGATAGCCTTGTTATGGATGTAAAATCAATTGAAATATGTGCATTACTAATTTGAGTTAAAGTTTTAAATATTAGGACAAAAGTAGCAACTTATCACTTAAAAAATATCCAACAGTAGACAAACTTGGTAGTATTAAATGTTTGTCTACAGCCATGTGATATTTTGCATTTTATTAGAGCAATTTATATTCATTAATTTCATTATGATATTCTCATACCAGAAAACTGAATTTATTTTCTCATAACATGAAAAATTATGTAATATTTGATTTATGAAGTACTTCTACATCATAGTAGTACTCCATTGATAATGTCTTTCTTATTCGCTGATTTTAATTTATAAAAATCACTATAAAACAGCGTCTTTTTTACTGTATTACAGTAAAAAAACAAAAATGACTGTGTAATGTTAATGAGAATAGTCATTTAAAACAATGGAAATATGTCAAATGTCCGGATGCATTATGGTAATGAGAACTGGGGTAAATTGCGCTTAAAGGAATAGTTCACCCAAAAATGAAAATTTGCTGATAATTTACTCACCCTCAGGCCATCCAAGATGTATCTGAGTTTCTTTCTTCATCAAAACAGAATTTAAGACTTTTAGGATTTCATTTCAGGCCTCCTCCTCTAAACAATGCAAGTGAATGTACTCCATTTTTTGACGGTCCAAAATGCATATTTAGGGTGCATCAAAATAATCCACATGACTCCAGTCGACAAATAAAGTTCTTCTGAACCGAAACGATTGATTATTTTTAGAAACAAAATACTTATATAATTTTTAACTACAAATGTTCGCTACCATACATCTCTGACGCACGCTCATGAGAGAGATGATGTAAGCGCGTTGGTAAGGTCACGAGTCACGTGGAGGAGGAGTCAGGTAGCGTGTCATTGTTTACATTGTTTTTTTTTTTATTATTATTATTTGGAAATTATTTTTTATTTTATTTTATATTGCTTTTAAATTGTTTTGGACTGGTTTGGTTTGTGAACGGTGCTTAGTCTGTGCTCTGTGCAAGTTTCTATTGTAAACAATGATGCGCTTCGTGCCTCCCCCTCCACGTGACGCGTGACCTTACCAACATGCTTACGTCATTCCTCTCATGAGCACACATCACAGAGATGTACGGAAACGAACACTTGTAGTTAAAAAGTATATAAGTATTGTTTTGTTTCTCAAAATAATCAATCGTTTGCATTCAGAAGAACTTTATTTGTCGACTGGAGTCGTGTGGATTATTTTGATGCACCCTAAATATGCATTTTGGACCGTCAAAAAATGGAGTACATTCACTTGCATTGTTTAGAGGAGGAGGCCTGAAATGAAATCCTAAAAGTCTTAAATTCTGTTTTGATGAAGAAAGAAACTCAGATACATCTTGGATGACCTGAGGGTGAGTAAATTATCAGCAAATTTTCATTTTTGGGTAAATTGTAATGTCCTAATTATAGGCTTTATTTTCTTCAAGCAAAAAATAATGTCTATTTTTTATTGATTTGGGTCAACAATGACCAGGAGATTTTCTTGACAGGTTCTGTGAGAATCAACCTAATTTTCATTCATATAGTTAGAAAAGGCTTTATATACTGTATATATTCTCTACAGAACCTCAGGCATTCTAGATAATTGAGGTAAAGTATTTCTGTTTTTATTTGTTTTTAGCATATTTTTTTACTTTAAAACTAACTACTTGTACAGACTATTTGGTGTCTGCAAAGGTTTGTAGTGATGTGTTATGTGGCAGAAATTGGAGGTTGTTCTCTCAGCCGCTGTCACACGTTTAATTTAGAGATCTTTCCTGTCCTTCTGCACTCACACTGAGTAGGAGATGTAGTGTGAATCCTGGCGCTCTCGCTTGGTTAAAGTCGGTGGGTGAACTCTTGCTGCTCTAACTCTTTAGTTAAAGGGGATCACATCAAGCGTTCATGCTGCAGGGCTACGGGTGTGTGCGAGGTTCAATGAGCCGCTGCTTCAGAAGACATGTAGAGCAGAGGAAAAATGAGCTGCGCAAACAAACATGACAATGAAGAAGTGCACCTCTGAAGAGATGCAGCCAGCATAAAATCACAGAGAGCTGAGAAGGGGGGGGGCACATATGGATCCGTTCTTATTTTCCATCTGACTCTCACCTCCTCTTCTCTTTCCTCTTCCCTCTCCCAGAGTTGTTTCTCCTTTTTTTTGTAGGTGCAATAGCTTGGAGGCAAACAGTGTGACACAAGGGTCTTCAAAGAGTCCAGGCTTATCAAAGAGACACAGAGAGGGAGAATGAGAGAGGATGGTGGGGTGGGAGAACTCTGGCAGTGTGTTAGAGAGAGAAATGGAATGGAGGGGGTGGTCACGAAAGACATGAAACAAAAAGAAGAGCTTGTGATTGAAATGAGAGAAGGCAAGAGAAAGCTATTGTCAGACCTGTTTAGCATTTGCTAGTGGTTAATTGCACCGGCAAAAGCTCGGTAGAAACAAACCCCTCTGTGTCTGAGAGACATGAGAGCTTCTCCCTCAATGGTTATCTCTCTCGCTGCCTAGAAAGCCGCACTCTTAAAGCAGCCTGTTTAAAACTGGTACAGGGTTTGGGGGCTGCGGCAGCGCTGACACAGTAAAAGGCTGTATTGGTTGTTCGCAGCGTACAGGGGATCGAGCTGCCACTTCTAATGACAAATCTCATAGTTCATGCCATTTGGTATGACAGCATGCAGGAGTAGTGAGTTGAATGAATCGATGGTAGGGAAAGCTTGGGCCCAACACCCCGCCTGCAGCTTAAAGCACTCCATGTATCGGCTATCCAGTTTTGGAGTATTTCACCTCAAACCACACCTTGTGCGTGATGAATTGACAGATATCTGGCACTCCATTATCCGCTCCGAGGAATGACACCACAGCCATGCAAATGCCATCTTCTCCCTGTCTCTGTTTTTGAGATTTCTTCTTTAAACTGTATTGTTGACAGCTATACTGTAGCTGTGAGCTTTTATTTCTGTCAAGTGTAAAATGCTCTTGCATAGTCAATATCAGGGTTGGGGTAAGTTGCTCAGACAAAGGTATCCACTGCAGACTGCTAATTCTCTAAAATTGTAATCCAATGATTTTTAATGATTTCTTCCTGGAAAAAGTAATGACATTACTTATTATTTTACTTTAAAAGGAATATTCCAGGTTCAATTGAAGTTAAGGTCAATTGACAGCAGTTGTTGCGTAATGCTGATTACCACAAAAAATTATTTTGACACGTCCCTCCTTCTCCTTAAAAAAATAAATAAATAAATCGAGGTTACTGTGAGACACTTGTAATGGAAGTGAATTGGGCTAATTTTTAGAGGGTTTAAAAGGCAGACATGTGAAGCTTATACAGTAATTTTATAAAATCACTTACATTAATTCTTCATTAGCAGTAAAGTTGATTAAAATTTAATGTTTGCAGCAAACTACTAAATTACCAAGATTACAAATACTGCGTTATGTCGTCAAGGCAATGAAGTTGTAAAACCGGAAATAACTTTACACAGAAAACGTTAGTAAGCTATTTTATCACACTACAATCATGTTAACATGCATATTGTTATGTCTTGTGGCTATACTTTTAAAACAGTGAGTATTTTAACATTTACGGATTGGCCCCCATTCACTTCTATTGTAAGTGTCTCACAGCAACCCAGATTTTAACTTTTTTTTAAAGAAGGGGCAAGTCGAAAATAATTTTTATGGTAATCAGCGTTTTGCCACAAATGCTGTCGATTGAGCTGAAAAGGGATAGTTCACCCAAAAATGAAAATGATCTCATTTACTCACCCTCATGCCATCCCAGATGTGTATGACTTTCTTTCTTCTACAGACCACAAAGATTTTTAGAAGAATATCTCAGTTCTGTTAGTATATGCAATGCAAGAGAATTGATACCAAAACTTTGAAGCTCCAAAAAGCACAAAAAGGCAGTTTATAAGTAATCTATAAGACTCCAGTGATTTAATCTGTGTCTTCTGAAGTGATCCAGTCTGTTTTGGGTGAGGAAAAAAAAACAAACCTTTATGTGCTATTTGCCACCATTCACTTGCATTGTATGGACCTTTATTTGTGTTCTACAGAAGAAAGAAAGTCATACACATATTGGATGGTATGAGGGTGAGTATATAATGAGAGAATTTTCATTTTTGGGTCAACTTTAACTTGTACTTGTGCCTGTTGCAATTTTTCTTATCTTTTCTAATCTAAGCGCAGCCCCTTGTCAACTTTTATTACTACAACATTTTCTTCTAGTTTCTGAGTTTCTTGTTCCTGTTCAGGTTTCTTCAGGGCATTGTTGTCTATTTTCTTAAATATTGTTCACCTCTACTTTGTCCAGTCCTCTAAGTGGAGCATAATTGAACCTTGCCATGAGCCCAAGTTCAATTTTAACAGCCAGTCCCAGTAACCCTTCTACATTTTGCCATTTCTGTCCTGGAGACAGCAGATTACCAGTCACTTTCTCCAGTCCAGTCTCTCTACAGTCCCTCTCTCTAATCTCAGTTTCAGGTCCAAGACCCTCTCCAATTCAAGAGTCTCTGCTCAGTCCAAAACTCTCTCCAAGCCAAGACTCTCTGCCCAGTCCAAGTCTCTTTCTCCAATCCAAGACTCACTCTCCAATCAAGGTCCCTCTTCAATCCAAGGCTCTCTCTCCAGTCCAAGACTGAAACTCTCCCCCTCCATTACAACACCCTCTCTCAACAATCCAAGCCTCGCCTTGAAATGCAACTCCAGTTACCCAATTCGCAGTCATCAAAATCTGTCTGTTCTAATCATGGATAGCTTTAGTACAAGCATCAGTGCAGAACTTGTGCCGGCTAGAATGGAGGCTGCCAGAGCCAAGGCCTTGCTCCTTTATCTTGGCCCGGCCTCACTGCCATCACCCCACAGCCCCCACCCCCCATCCTGGCTCTACAGTGCTCCCCCTGGAGGGAGAGAAAGATAAAGCACTGAGTGCTGAGACAACCCCATCTGCAGAACTGCAGAGCTCCAGCATCCAGCGCTGAGGGGGAAAAAAACTGCTGATTCTTGAGCAATGCCTGTAGGAGCAGTTTAAGCAAGAGTCCATATTTAAACAACCAAATGCCTCTCTTAGGTTTTAATAGTAAGGCATCTGCCCTAAACCACAATTCCAGTTGCTGAGAATGCCATAACCCAGTGATGGTACCTGCGATGGCAATAATTAGTGATTAAAATATCATAACCATAATAATGCACTCTCCCTAATAAAACTGCATTTGAGGATTTTTCTTTTCAAAGTCCCTTACTGTATATCAAACGTGACAATTTGCTTACTACATGTTGGCCTAGTAATCACCACATCCCTTTAGAGTGATCAAGCAGCTCCATTTGCATTTTCTGCAAAGCATAATAAGAGCTTTTTACAAAAGATAAAACAATGCCTAAAACATGTGCCACCCGAAGAATGGTGAGCATGCGGTCCCTTGTACTTCAAAGGGTACAAATTAGTAAGAAAATTTAAAGAGGAAATGCGTTTTAAGTTACTGCCCCAAGACAAAATGCCCCACGGTTCTTCCTTCTGTATCTCTCTCTGTCTTTCAGACACACATTGTGCGAAAGCTTTGATAGACAACAGAGGGACTCAAGCTGTGCGTCCATGTTTGAGTTTGCTAAGGAAGTCAATGTAATTACTGCTGTGAGAATGTTCCCCTACGCACTCTAGTGCCTCACTAACCGTAAATACCAGGGCACAAGGGAGCACACGAAGAACAGTCCTACGATTTGTGAGCTTGAGAGAGTAAAGTGTGTGTACAAACTACAGATGTTTAGTGGAAGAGTGTGTCTGAATAATGAGATGTGTGAGAATGGGTATATGTATGTAAATGAGCGATATGTAGCACAATTAGCTACAAACATGTATGAATTTAGGGGCTTTTCACAGCAACCATGTTTTTTTTGTCCATTTGTGCTTTTTTTCTTTATAAACATTCGCTAGATTAATATCTTTGAACATTGCACCGCATCTCCATGTTTTTCAGCGTCTCATGTTTTTAGACATCACTTCAAGTTTAAAAGAACTTCAACTTTTTAAAACGCATCTTGAGATACCTGCATTGTTTTTTTTTTTGTGTTTTTTTTTTTGTGATATGGCAAATTGTTTTAGAGCAAGAACACACTCAGTCTTACAGTTTTTTTTTTTACAATCATTTTCACACAATTCTCAATACTGAGAACGCATTTTCAAAAATCTACATACAATCAGAACAACATCAGTCTATGAGTACTAAACTGTGGATCAGTTTTCATTGCTTTAACGCAAAATCCATTTTGTGACCACATCTATCAAAAATCATAAAATCTTTTGTCACACACTCTCAACAACCAGCAAAACTTTATGTAAAAGCAGCTTTTTTTTGCACTTGTTTGCATACTGTTGACAATACTGTTAATCTTCTGTTCAAAACCTTACACAAAACTAAATTTGACAGAATTTGCTTTATTTGTATAATAATAGGGTACTTACAGTTTTTCTCAGTTGATTTTATAAATTTCTCCAAATTATAATCAGTGCTCTCAAAACAATTCACACAGCGGACGAAACAGACACTCAGTTTTGCAAAACAATTTAATTTCACAGCATAATGAAGCAACATATTCTTTCCTGATAATGCATTTATTAAAACTAAATACTAACATCAAAACTATAGATGTGTTCTCTATTGAATTCACAGAAACAACACAGCAGATATCAATATGATGGCATTTGACAACCTGACATGTGCATTGAATTTTAGATCAGAGATGTATGTAGTATTTCGAGAAAATGAGGAAAATCAAGAAAAATGCACAATCTTGCTGTCATTACATTACTGGGTTTAATTTTAATTAATGCATAATTTATTGAGAGATTATTGAATGGGACTTTTACGAGAGCGGAAGTTCACACAGCTGCGCGCGCTGTCACAGACTGTCACTCAATCACTGCTGCAACATCAAACTCTTCAAAGTGAAACACTTTCTTCACTCCGCACAGTGAACAAATTACAGTTCCGTCATGCAATGTCTTCATGTAACACCAAGACAAGCTGATATTTCAAGATTAAAATCACAACTCCAACTTAAGGCAGCACGCTGAGGTAAGTTTTGGCTCTAAAACTAACGTGGGCTTTTCTGTGTGAATGTGATGGTCATTTTCATTCTGTAACTGGGCTCTTATGACATCAGTTTTTGTGTGTACATTTTTAAATCAGTGCAGCAACATATCAGTGCGCTTTGTCCCGCGTCCCACATGTCATGAGCAGTATTTACACATTTACCCCGCTTTTTTGCGGGGGTACTGGAAACTATCGCAGCTACTTCAGGCGGATTAACTATAAATCCATGTAAACATCCAAGTTAAGTGTAAATAAACGCCTTTTGCACAATGCACAATCTGTTTAGGACAATTACAAAGTGTTCAGATGGCTGTGTTAATTGTATTGAAAGCAGTGACCTGAGTTTAGAGAAATGCGTAAAATCGATTGAGAAAAACTGTAAATATATCCACAATCAAGATAAATAAATCAATAAAAAATAAAAAACAGCTGATTCCCATTTTAGCTGAAGACCTTACTGGGTGTTTTGTCTTCTATGCCATTGCCATCTTTACAAATAATATTTTTGAAATGGTTCCTTTTGCAATCACTTTGTAAAAAAAAAAAAAAAAAATCATTTTGAGCTTTTTTGTTATTTTGGAATTATTGTGCCACATGCACACATATGTGAAAGTATAGTAACACACACGGAACAAAATTGCAACATTTGAGATTCATTCCATATCGTTAGTGTAGAATGGAGTACATTCTACAGTGAAGTGCCTCACTTGCTTTGTAACAGAATATTGGTTTACATATATAAAAATCAAGCATACCTTAAGCCAAAATGAAATGTCTTGTAAAGATTCCTGTTGTTTGTGTTTATTAGGTCATGTGTTTTTGAATGACAAAGTATTTCTATTGGAAGAAACAGTTGAATTGATTTTGAGAGATGTAAGAAGTGTTGTGATGGTTGTAGGGCATTTTGGATGAAAGGTTAACTGTTGTGCTAATGTAAATGCTGGTAGAGATGACTGTGTGAAGAGTTTTGAAAATGTGTTCTCAGTATTGAGAAAAGTGTGAAAATGATTGTAAAAAACTGTAACAGCTACGAACAATGTTTGTACACGTGTTGCATTTCTGAACACTCTGGACATATATTTAGGTGGAAGTCAAGAAAAATAATGTACAAATAAATTGATAAATGAGCTTATAAATAAACATGCTGAATTAGAAAGAAAGAAGAAAATCTTACGAGTTTGGGATGGTAAAGTACGTAGCATTAATGGCTTCTCTATATGTTTTAAATGGCCTTGTTAATGGGCTTTTTATATGAACTGAAATTGCTCTATTAATGGCTCTAATTCCTGCTCTAAAATGGTTCTATTTGCCAGTCTGTGTGTGTGTGTGTGTGTGTGTGTGTGTGTGTGTGTGTGTGTGTGTTCGTGTTTGTGTGTGTGAGGGAGAGAGAGAGAGAGAGAGAGAGTATGTTTGTACGTGTGTTTGCAGCCTGGCACTATCGATCCTTTCCTGCAGTAGGTGAGATGTGAGCTCACACAGAATTTGGAATGAAGGCTTTTCTGTAGGATCTATGATTTCCAGTGTTTTATGAGCTCTGTGTCTCTGTATTTTAGCATTAGTGTTTGCCCTCACTGGCCTTGTGAAAAACAATATGGTCATCTAAGCAGTAATTTCAGAAGAGAATCGTATTTCTTTTTCCTCCTCTGCCAAGAGACACTCTAAGAAGTGATTCCTTCCTCACTGTATTCCCTCAATTTGAACAAAACGTTTCCTCATTAGCCGCCCCTCTGGAAATTACATATTGAAATGCCCGTCTGCTGAAGTGTGATATTACAGATTAAGTGGTCAATTAGCCTAGTTTTGGGGCCTAAAGTTATAATTAGATTGTTGTGACTGAAGGCCCTTCTTCTCTTCTCCATTCCAGCTCCCACATCGCAGAGTGACGTTCTCCACAGCAAATCCCATGCAAGATCAGCAGGACTCTTCCCAGCAGAGTTACTATGACAGTGGCTTGGAGGAGTCAGAGACCCCGAGCAGCAAGAGCTCTTCAGGGCCACGTATCGGCCCCCTCGCCCTGCCTGAGGACCACTATGAGCGAACCACCCCTGACGGCAGCATTGGCGAGATGGAACACCCAGAAACCGGTAGGAGCTTTAGTCAGCTTTAGTCTGTTAGATCTCAGTTGGCAGGGAGAGCTTTGTTGGATCCATTGGAAAGAGTTTTTTTTTTTTTTTTTGTCAACATTGCTTTGTTTTGGACAAAGCTAGATCTTTTCGTTCGGGGTCAAAAGCAAACTCAGCAGGGTTTTAGTCTCACCCATCAGCAAGCCCTCAATCACAACAGCAAATCATTCTTAATGACCCTCTCACACAAGTGTGCTAATTAAAAGTTCCAACTAATGGAGCATTTGGTCTCCAAATAAATCTGCACTTTGACGTCTGCCCAGACAAAACTGTGCTGATCGTAAACAGCTTCTTTGCTCTGGCCAAACTGCTCTCAGTGCAGCTGCCAGGGTCATAAAACAATAAGACGGAAAACAAAACCACCCTAAAAAAGAAAAGAAAATGCATAGACTAAGCAGGGTAGTCTAGCATCAGTTTCGTTCAGCCATTACTAAATTCCAGCAGAGATGTACTAGACGTTCTTTCTGTAATTAATTTATATCATCGTTATCATAAGCAGAAACATCCTTTCAGCAGCTGCCATTTTAAACCTTCTCCTTACAAATTTGGTTCAGTCTAATTTAATCTCCATTACCACGGCAACGCTTCCTTAATACCACTTCAACTTTTCACACCTATCTTTTCAGCTTTTATCTCCATTAGTGCTGTTGTGCTTAATTACCATGCTGATATCCCTCTGGACGTCTAGGTGAGCTCATGTTAACATTTTATCTGTGAAATATACCATAGTCTTCTCACGTCAATGTTTTAACATGTTCCGTGAAACACAACGTCCTGTTGATTCCACACAGGGAACCTGCACTGCATGTGGGCTGTGTCTGCCAGCCCCAGAGACATGCTTCTGATTCTAGAGGAACCATTTAGGAAGCGAAATGTCAGCCCTGTGTGTGACTGGCTCTGTGTTCGGCATTTAAAATCCAATGGCAAATGAACACATGACCTTCCGTTTGTACATTTGCATGTGTGTCTCATGTATGTGAGATTTGTATGCATGATTTTGCTATTGTCTTTGTACAATAAAACAAGAAACACAAGAATAGAAGGCCCTTTAAAGGGATAGTTTTCCCAAAAATGCAAATTCAGTCATTATTTACTCACCCTCATGTTATTTCAAAGCCGTATGACTTTCTTTCTAATGCAGAATGCAAAAAGAAATATTTTTATGAATTGTCTTTTCAATACAATTCAATACAAAAATGTACATTTTTGTGTCATATTCCAAGTCTCCTGAAGATATATGATATGTTTTGGTGAGAAACACAGATCACAAGTTCACAGTGGCTCGTGTTTTCACGATGGCATATTCTTTTTTGGGTTAACTATTAAGATTAGCTTGGCACAGACTGGCTTTTTTGTTGCCGGTGAGATGGCTGTGGTCACAGGGGTGCATTATGCAAATGAGAAGACCAAGGATTGTTGGCATCTTTGATTTGATCCAGTTTGATCTGAAAGTGAGTGAGGCTGACAGCTCAGCAGGCACCGCTGGGTGGGCACATACTCTGATCAGGCAGGGAGGGGAACTGTTAACCAGAGGTAGACCTAATTAAAATATGATTCTCACCTCAGGGAGATTACAGAGAAGTCCCTCATTGAGAAATGGAGGGGAAAATGAATTTAAAAAGGCAGTTGTCCCCCGTCTACACACCACACCCCCAAAGCTGTCTACTGCACAGCACTGGTTCCTGCCCCCTATTTATTTTTTGTTGTAGGATTTGAGTGACAGGTTGACAAGCAGGGCCGGTGGAGGATTTTGTTTCGCCGCCGTTAGGATGATTGACAGGTAAGGAAGGGGGTAAGAAAGGAGGGGCATTGTGAAGTGCTCGGTGTGTCACTCCGTTAAAGCTAGATGAAAAGCAATATGTGAACTTCACACACATCGTTCCTGTGTATCTGTGGCCCACAGCAGAAATTATACCATGGATCC